>NW_027271377.1:0-52500 GCF_040938485.1 Diadema antillarum
CTCCCATTACAACGAAGTTCTTGGGACCAGCAGTTTTCTTTCGTTATATCTAAATTTCCTTATAACCGAACAAATAAACAATGTAAATACATAGAGTGGATGATGTTGTGGCCTGAATTTTTACTTCGTTGTAACCGGAATTTCGTTACAACCGTGTTCTTTATACGGAAGTGCACTGTATTACAAAAGGTGAGACCTACAAACATGCTAATTTTGCATTACACAAATTCATGTCAAAATCCTCCTATACCACCCAAGTATTACACATTCTATTTCTTAATCTATCTTTCTTTCTCTTTCTCAAATCTAGTTACTGATAATGTTTAGGTATAGCTCTTTCCTTTTTTCCTCCATCTATACCTTCGTCTTCCTGGAAGCCTTCAATACACTATGTAATGTCTTTGTACTGTTGACACATTCAGATGCTTGTAGGCAAAGCCACAACCCATTCCTCCATACATGGAGCACATTAAAGTCGTTCCCGCAAGCAGTGAGTCATACACGCACATCCACATACGCCATTGCACACTCACTCTATCTCTCTCATACATGCACAGTTATACATAGTATACAAACTCACATAAACACATACACATACCTTACACTATCTCTCCCTCTCTCTCTCTTTCTCTCTCTCTCTGTCTCTCACATGCATACTCAGACATACTCATTGCCCTCTTCTCATCTCTTGCTTTCTCCTATGTGTATGCACATACATACACACACACATACAGACACACACATACATTCTCTCTCCCACATTATGTAAATGTACATGTATGCACCCTCCCTCCCAACACACACACACACACTATAACACATCCAGTCATTGACAAACATCCATACACATGAGTACCTCTGTCATGCATTTAAGCGAATGCAACCACACAGAGTCACATTATACAGACATATAGACAAAAACACACACTTGTACACAAACACACAATTTCTAACATACAAAAATGTACATACACACATCCCCCCCCCCCCATAAAAACAAAATATAACACATCCAGAACACTGACAAACACTCATACACCTGAGTACCTCTGCCATGCATAACATGTTAGCAGTTGCAGAGGTGTCACATATTATCCACCCAATTACCTACCAGTACTTTATCTTATGCCTAATGTTACACCTATACACATGATATAACCCTGAGGACATCTAGACTTATATCATATCACAGGAAGTTTCATACCTCATAAGGGACAGCAGCACTATATCCATGCAGTGAAAAAATGAAAAATGTCAAAAATGGAAAATGTCAGTGAGAGGCAATTAAAGACCATCTATTGTTTGTCTGAACAAAATTCTACGAGATGACAGAGACCGTGTCTCTTGTATATCAGTGAAAATTTGAGAGAGGTAAGCTAAAAACAGCTTTATTGTATACATCGGCCAAATTTTGTAATATTTAAGAAAAAGACAATCTCTATTGTATATTAGTGAGAATTTGAGAGATACATATGACAAAGACAACCTGTATTCTATAATGATGAAATTTTGAAACATATATACGACAAAGGCCATATCCGCCGTGTATTGGTGAGAATTGGAGAGCTACAATATATATGACAAAGACCATCTGTATTATGATATAATGGTATTTGGTTAACAACTGCGACACAGAAGACAGACAGCATCTCCTTTGCATATAGAGGTGAAAATTTGAGATATAAGACAGAGACCATTTCTACTGTCTGTGAGTTATTTCTGACAGCATCTTACAAGCAGTCAAAGGAACTTTTTGTCCTGCGTTCAATCGTTCAATACACCAAAAACCATTCTCTGTGTCTCTTCGCCAACAAAGTACATGACAAATGCCACATAAATGGCACAAAAGTCATCACATCAGTTGATACAGCAATGTTGAGGTGCTACAATCCACCATAAAAGCTGCCTGAGTTTCTACTACTATATACACCATATATTTCAGAGGTTTTTATTTTCGCCAATTTTGCAAGTTGGGTGCTTTTCATGAATTTAATAGTTTTAAAAGTGAAAATATCAACTCTGATTCCTTCATGAATAATACATACACGCATATGTTTTTTCATCCATTGGTGTACTCCACAATCGCAAATGTATCTACTCTTGTAAATGTTGGGAAATCCCGATTTGCGAAAAATTAACCTCACTAAACATTATTTTGGCACATACAGTAGATCATTCATTCTCAAGCACCTGTTTAGACTTCTTCCTTGAAATTTTCTTTGAACTCTTTCCTCTACAAAACTATTCCCCCTTCATCCCTTCCCCTTTCAAATAAAAAGAAAATATTGTCTCTTGGGAATGATTCTCATTACGCGACTCGAAAGGAAGCACACATGGTCCTTACCCAAGGAAAAATTTTGAGGACAGAATGGTCTACCATCACCGCCCTACTCATGTGCGAGCCTTTGGGATGATGGAAGACTCATACACATCAATCACCCAACTGACATTTCGATGCTCATCAGACTATGAAATGCATGTGACCTTTGCCTTCATTCCTAATTTTGTTTTTTATTTGTTAGTTGACTGTTGTTGCTGTTGTCTTTTTTATTTCTGCTTCTCATATGTATTTTATACATCATGACTTGATGAAATAATGTGCTTATCTACAAGTGCATAATGTTGGCATAATTGCTTTCTCGTATGAGGAACCTCAAAAGTGGGGGAGTATGTCCCACCACCATTTTTCATTTTGGTAAAATTTCTTGATCATGTGCAACGAGTGTCTGTTATAATGTGTCTTTCCCAGACGGCATAAGCAGAGAATATGACTCTGAAACAGCTTCCAGTGGAAAGTCCAGCGCAGTGAAAATATCCATGGAAACAGAATGATAATAGCTGTCTGCACGACTGTTTTCTTTTTTATTTGTTTCTTTTTTTTTCCAAAAAGTATGTAATCACTATCACAAACATCATGGTTCTATGACCTACTGGAAACACTGTTATATTCTATTGGATCTGAGCATATTTGGGCAATTACCCCCCAGCTAAATACTAGTTAATGGTAAGGTTAGAGTAAAGATTAGGATTAGGGTTAGGATTAGGGTTACAATAAGGTTCAGGATTAGGATTACGATTAGGATTAGGGCCACAGGGAGGGTCAGGGGTAATTCCCCAGGGGGTAATTGCTCTAGGCCAGATCTGAGACATTATCAAGTTGTTCATCATTGATCAATCACTTCACTGTCCGAATAACATACACGTCATCTGAGACGGTAACACTAACGAGAAATTCCCAAGTACAGTATCGGATGAAAACCACTGCTTTCATGCATGCAGAATATCAGCTAAATGGGCAAACTCTCACTTTCGCACTGACATCAGCCTGCCAACAAGACAGTTATATCACTTGCACTCTCATGACCTTGATCCCAGCCTAAGCAATGCATTTTACATCACCTAATAGTCAGAAAATACACAAGAACAAAAAAACACACAAATACAATCATTCTCACTGCTGACATTCTTAAACAATGTAATTTTACTATTATGATAGTCTCCATACCAAGATTTTGAATGTAGTATCACACATGAAGGACATACCATATACCACCCCTGCCTAATCATTACACACTCCTCTCATTAACTGTATATCATCTCCATGCGCTTGAAATGTTTCATGGGGTCAGCAAAGTACGCTTATGACCTCAGTCAGTTGAAATGTTCAAGGCCCAGCTTACATGACCAGTGGCTAAAACTAACAATAATTCTAAAATCTCTCTTAATCTCAGTACTGTAACTTCACAAAGTGAATCAAAACCTGTATTTCACCCATCTGATGGTTTGACCTTTGACACTGAGCTTGGGTTCATTCGACTTACCTTGATTGCAGAGGTCATAACAGCATTGGCGGCCAGCGTCATTCCGTCCCTTCCCACTCGTTTGAGGGCCTCATAACCCCTAGTACTAGCTTGGTTGATGTACTCATCGATTTCCTTGATAGCGATAGTGGAAAATGACAGATTGAAATGAAGTGTAATGAATACCCACACATAGACACTTTTCTAGACTGTTTGTTACAAAATCTCAGACTCCATCAATTAGGAATGTGAGCTGGAAGTGAAATTGGGCAGTGTCATGATTTTTACATAAGGAATGACAAGCAGACTTGGAAACTTCACAGGCCTCAAAATCAGCATTCAGATGCAACATTTTAATCTATATCACATCATCAATCCAGCGTTACGTACATCATCAAATTGTGCATCTACTTTGGATGAAATGGTTACACTTCTAGTTACAAACTTATATCTTTTGTACAGTCTTTATAGCAAACATCACAGGTCAACATTGTTGTATTTTGCAAAATATATCTGATCATCAGCATATTTTTACGCAAACAAGAGGTAGCTGTTTGTTTCTCATCAGCTTTTCACAGCTCAGGGGCAATCAGAAGAAATAGGAACAACTCTCGCAAACATGTAAATATTACTCTGTAGCTGCACATATGATATCCTGTCTTGTTTGGAGGATGGACAGAGGAAAAACAAGAAATTACACAGTGTCAGAGTTTACATGGAAAGAGCTCCGGGGCTTTAACAATTCATACAGGGCACTGAAAATCTGATACTCCCCGATGCTGTTGGAACAATTTCAGCAATTCGCCATTTTAAGAGGCTTACACCAGCACCTTGGGAGTAGCTCGGTGAACAGAATGTACCCTTGCATGCCTCAAGAAAGGATCGGATCAGTATCTGGTGCTAAAAGCTAGATAGAAGAGCGTCTGATTGCAAAAACACAACTCCTTTTCCCTCTGGTGTGTATTTTCTGTTTGTTCCTTCCTTTTTCTCTGCTTTGTTCCGAATTCTGGGTGTAAACATGATCGGTGCTCACTTCAACTTGGTTTTCATAGCTAAAATTAATACAGCTCTCACAAAGAATTGACACAAACAGGATGGCAAAAACAAAATTTCAACTATCTTTATTACATTTGAATACATTTTTGCATTGCTCCCTTGGGGCTTTTCACTCCTTGTTTTGTTTTGTTTGTCTGTTTTTTGTTTCGTTATTCAGAAAGCAAGCTAAAATTTGCTGCTTTGTTTTTTGAGGTCTCTTTCAGACTGGTATTTCATATACATACTGCATTATAGTCAGTTTGAAAAAAAAAAATATACACATATGTAAGTTATAAAAAGATTCTCATACTGACACATATTTCAGATATGTGGATTTCTAGAGCTTTAAAAGAAGCAGGTCTCATACCTATGTCACAGAATTCATGTATTACCAAAGCTAAATGCTTTAATGTTTTACAAGATCTCCTTTTTGCAAACTACTTCATACCAAAAGCTTATTAGATAGACTTATGGTTTAATGTTTTCGATCATGGGACATACATGTGTTCCACTAATTCCTTTTGCCTTTGCTTAGAACATCTTAAAGTTACATAAAAACAAAAATATTTGGATTTTGAATGTAAATAATGTCGCATATTGACTCACAACCCTTTGTGTGGTAAAGAGACCCAAGCGATGCTTATAAAAAGAGTGCAACCATCAAACAAATAACACATGATGAATTTGCTTGAGAAGGAAATAAAGTAAATGACAGCAATCAGCAGTTCGTCTTCCGACTTCAGGAATGACCGTTATCTTGACAATCCTGGAGGCAACCATACAACGAGATGACATTAGGGAAGCCAAAACTCAAAGCCCATAAATCACACTCACACAAATTCTATTTTGAGGGCATGGCATCTTAATTGGTATAATTGTCATCTCGTTTCGCCTCCTCTGACTCCGTACTCCTGGTGTCTTGGTCATTCTGTGTTCCTGTGTGTGTGTGTGTGTGTGTGTGTGTGTGTGTGTGTGTGTGTGTGTGTGTGTGTGTGTGTGTGTGTGTGTGTGTGTGTGTGTGTGTGTGTGTTTGTATGTGTGTGTGTGAGTGTGTGAACATGTTTCACATTTGCTCCCATGAAATTTCTGTCCCCTTTCACTCTTCTATAGATGCATATTCATCCCACGCATCTTTCTTCAGTTCGATTCACAATAATGCTTCTTTACAACAACAACAAAACAAAAAAAAGGCTAAAAATAACCTGCATGTGCCTTGATAGACTGATCACTTATCAACGCTCTTCTCTCAAGCAAATTAAAACTCGAAACCTTGGGAACACGTTCAGCAGTTTCTAAATTTGGTATCATCAACATGATAAGGTAAGGAAGGGTCTGGATGTATAGACTAGCCAATGCCTCGTTTCTCCCCTGTGGCATCTTGCAGAGAGGGATGCGTATATTGCATGTGATTAATTGTAAATATCTCTGCACCAAAGACATCTACATCAGTGATTTGTGTTTCACCTCTCTCTCTCTCTCTCTACGCCGATGCCGCACCATCTCTGCTAATTTTCGACTTGTGACACAAGACTCCGCTGTGCTCCCGGCTGTGGCGACGCAAGTGTCTGAACTTTTCTCTTCATGTTTGTATGTGAATCATCTTACTAGAAATAATATGGTGGTCACATTCAACTTAACTTACAGAAAAGAACATTTTTTTTTTCCTGAGTGTATTTGTGACTCATGCAATGAGTTGACTATGAGTTATAACTTACGCAACCTACTGAATGCAGACAGAATAGCAGTGATGGCACATTTTATAAAGAAAGTCATGGAGAAATTCAAACGATTTGATATTGGCTTGCCAGTTAGGGGCAAAGGCTTGTGTGATGTCCAGAGTATAGTCCTGAGCTTCTTTGGAAACAAGAGTGACCCCATCAAAATGAGACAAATATATTCGTAAATACAGTATTTTAGTGGCATCTCAATGCAGAAATCACCATTTTGATAACAGTATGATAGGATAGCAATTGAGAAAGAAGGATAGATCATCTGAAAGATAAAACATACCCACAGCAATAGGTTTCACCACAATATGCTGCTCTTTTTAACTGGAATGTTGCACTTTTTGGCTTTTGCATTACAGTACTTTTGTCCACTCTAATTCTGATTCTAATACTCGTGTATGTAGTTGTTCAGTAATTACTTCAATTGGCACTGCCTGATTCTGTTTTGTTTCTGTTTTGTTATGTCCCTTTTTGTTTTTGTTTTTTGCTGTTGTTGGTGTTTTTTTTTTTCTTTTTTGGGGTGGGGGGTGGGGAAGGATTTTCCTACTTGATTTGACACTCTAAAGCCAGGCTGACACTTGCACGACTTTTGGCCACGATTTTGTCGTGGCAAGTCGTGACCAAAATTTTGAACAATTCAAAATTCTCGTCCCGGCATGGCACGCAGGTCACGACGGGTCTACGCACACTTCACGCCAGTTTACGACTAGTTTGCGCACTGGCACAACTCGAGTCGTGCCAATGCGTGCCACAGAATCGTGCAAGTGTCAGCCTGGCTTAACCCTTAGCCTCATTTACCCACAACAGGATATACATGACCAAGCTTTTAGGATTCATTTCATCCACTTCAAATACCCTTGTGGCTCACCTGCTCTTTTTTACTTAACGTCGGATGGATGCATTTCCGGTATAAATAGGTGGAGCCCTTTGTCCAGGGTGAGATGAGCCAGAATATGAAGAGGATCTTGATTTCATAGTAAAATGGCAATCTGTGGATGGAAACAAACAAATGAGCGGAGAAAATCATAAGTTAGAAACTGTTAAAGAGATGGGGGTAAACAGAAAGTCTGTCAAAAATGTGAAGCAATACAGAACAAGATGCGTGAAGGAGTATTATACCTTTACTTACCTGAGTCAATGTGTACATTTGCTCAATACCAATAAGAATTAAAAGTTTTAGAGCTTCAATGTTTGTGAAACTCTCTTAACCCCTGCCCCCCCCCCAAAAAAAAAACCCTAATAAATAAATAGAGTACTTTCTCTAATATTGACCTTCTAAAGAACACTGCATGCATAGCCGTATTTACATTATATATTACATATCATATATAGTGGAATGCATTGTGGTACACTGGGTATGGCTATGGCCCCCGGAAATAGGGAACTATAGGTTCAAGCCTTGCCTGGTGGGTCCACCCTCCCACAATATGTTTTACCTACTGTAATCCACTTGACTCGTGTATCGGGGGGGGGGGGGGGGGGGGGGGGGGGGGGGGGGGGAAAGAACCATATGATAGCAGGGCCCTTGGTAGAGTCTACCCAGGGTAAACAATACCACGATGTCACTATCATCCGCATTCTCCGCTTGTCTGGTGAACTCTCTCATGAAACAATTCGCGACTGCTCCGGCCAAGTAGCTTTGATGCCTATATTGCTTCGTCCTAATCAAAGTTATCCTGCACAAATTGCTCTTGGCAGCTGTGTAGACGAGTAGAGGGCCAGTGCAGGTGAACAAGGGGTTTGATTGCTCTGTGGAGCTTCCTGTGGTGTACTTACACAGCACACACAAAGCATAGGATGTTAACTGAAAGGATAATTGCAGGGCATTACGTAAATTTTTTTTCCACGTTGGGGAATCGGGCAAGGGCTCCACATTCTACACACACGAACATCCCTTCATTTCATTTGCCCGACAGAGAATATTAATTGCCCCATGTAAAGAGGCAGGTGAGTTTGTAAGCACCTCGTGTATATACCGGCAATACAGAGCTAACATCTGGAATGAGGTATCGTGTTCAAAGCTATCTCTTTTGCAGAGCAGATGACTTCTCAGCTGTAGTCTAGATCCTGAAGGGCCTGCCTGATTGTAGCCTGGCTTTCATCTTGGGTGTGTTTAACTCTATCAGAGCAATGGCAACAATGGCAATAGGAATAGCACTTTCAGAGAGGAAATATCATCCTGTATCATGGCAAGTAAGGCAGGGTACTTACAGAGCCACTTGCCCACCTGTCCTTGCCCAAATAGCCATTTGGGCAAGTGATAGAAACATAATAATTATCATTGTTGCTGTAATGCCATATCAGGGATAGTCCATAGCACTGGATCGAATCGTTGAATAAAATGATCCATCCAAATCCTACCCCCCCCTTTCCTTTTTTTTTTTCTCTCTCTCATTTTCATGAAGCATTAGTGACAAATGCCACTTCATTGGCGCAATTGCATGTACCTTTATGAAGTGGAGCCCTGCTCCCGTTTCAAATTATGGCTAATGTCTCACCGTCATCATGGGAGACCGGTCTTCATGTTTGCATCATGAGTGATACGGGACCGACCCGACTGCAGCTCGGGTAGCTAGGGACATTTTGAGCCACCGTCACGCATAATGTGGCTCCTCCAATACTTGCACCAGCTGAAATATTCAGGATTGCAAGATTCCTTGTGAACATGAGAAGAGAGAGAGCTTTTTTTCCCCCCGTGGGTAAAATTCATCATCTCGGAGACGTCATGGTTTATTCACGAAAATTGATGCCCACTGAATAATGGCGAGAGTTGTCCCAAGTACAGGCATAGCTTACTACAAGCAGCCTACAAGTTTTCGCTCAAGTATTTTTAGTGTTCCTTCTTTGCTCCATTGGCTCGCCACTATTGGACTTAAAGGGGAAGGCTAGTAACCGATCAGTGGGAATCAGTGGGAATGCTGAGGGATGATTGTTCCAATCCTTGTGGGATTCATTTAAGAGTACATTATATATCTACTGTTGTGTGAAAATTATTTGCTTCAGAACGGTCTCATATTCAAGTAATGTGCAGATTAATGCCCCGTCAGTGACCAGGGACGCTTACCTGGAAACATTAAACTGCACATTACTTGAATATGAGACCATTCTGAAGCAAATAATTCTCACACAAGAATAGATATATATAATGTACTCTTAAATGAATCCCACAAGGATTGGAACAATCATCCCTCAGCATTCCCACTGATTCCCAGTGATCAGTTACTAGCCATCCCCTTTAAGTAGTTTTTAACAGGTTTTTTTTTGCTACATTCCTATATATTGTGTTCCTAAACTTCATATATTTTTCTCCTCATACATTTTGTTCATTGTGTAGCTGAATCAAAAGCATTTTGCTTAAGGCTAGACGTGCGCCTTGAGAAGAAGCTTGCGTGATTGATTCACAGTCAAAGTCTAGAACCGTGTCCACAGGGCCACGAAAAGATTTGGTGGAAGAAAGATGATCTAGCAATTGTGAATGGGCCATATCTTGAATTGTGACTTTACAAAAATTCATAACTAGTCCATGAAGTCTTTTCTCATCTGGTCAATGCAAGAAAGGAAAAAGTTTAGAATGCCAGGATGGAGATTTTATGGTGTATGAAGAATGAGAATAGATGCTTGTTTACTGTAATACACAATATTTTCGAGGCATGAAATTTTCGTGAATGGGAGCCGAAGGCCTTATTCGCAGCATGAAATTTTCGCGAGTTGCCTCTTAATGATATCAATGCACACGATTCCTAATGCTCAGAGGATGTATCAATGGTCATTGAATCTAATAATGCAAATGATATGAATGTAGGACTATAACATCGTAGGGTGGATATCACAATATTAGTGAAAATGTGCTGTTTGGTATAGGTCTGCCTTCTCCCAAGTGCTTTTGTAGTTCTGTATGGTTCCTCCCATACCAGTCATTACCAAGCTTTAGATCTGCAATGTGAATGCTAAGACGAAGCAGCCTCCAAGGTTTAACAATGGAAACAGCCGTCTCATGCACTGCAGAATACCATTTTCGGCCTAATTAGTGTCATCTTAGCATTCACGTTGCAGATTTAAAATTCAATTCGTTTTTTATTCATCCAATAAATAACACTACAGGAAATTCAAGCTTGGTATTATCTACACTGTATGTCATCATCCTCACGTGACGCTCAGTACATAATTGAGGGCATTTGGCCTGACGGTCGCCGTCACCTTTCTCTGTGGCTAAATGTTTGGCTCGTTTTCGCAATCACACTGCCGTTAATTGATCTCAAGATTGCTCCAGGGTATTATTACACCAGCATAGATTTCAGGAGAGTAGACCACCTCTGTATTCTCTGTAAAGGGAAGATCCACAACTAGACTCAAGTGTTCTAAACCTGCTCAAAGCCTATCTTCATTACAGCACTTTGATACTCTACTTATGACGTTTCCTCTATACATAGTGAGAGATTCCTATTTCAACAAAATTTCAGCAAATCAGTTTTTTTTTTAACAGCTTGAACACTAGAGGGATGCTGATCGAGTCCTTGGCATATACAGACACAACACAATTATACACACACACACACACACACATACACACATACACACCACAACAACAAAAAAATGCTGTGTGACTGAATGCTTTTCAATACGATTAGTATCATGAGCATGGATGGTATGACTATTACCTTCAGCGATACAATGAGCGTCAGTGATACATTAGCATACCTATGGGGTAGCGGTATGACAATCAGTATCGGCAGTGTCTTATCACGGCCTTGATGGCTGCTAATGCGGAGTGCCATAACCTTCAAATCAGCGACCCACTTTCCCCCCACAGATAGATAAAAAAGTGAAAGTAACTTTCAACATCTCTGATGTCCTTCAAATGTCTCTGATGCCCACTGCATCGACTGCGACTGCGCTTGGGACTTTCAGCATACCTGTGGCCTTACAGCGTATGGTATATAAGATGTAATTCCACTACTCGATATTGGTTTGCCCAATCTGTTGCATGAATGCACAATGCAGTGCTACTACATTCATGATTTTGAAATGAACACAAGCAATCTCGGGATTCATCTACACCATATATCTATGTCAGTCATTAATTAATAAAAGTCTTAAATATAAATTGGTTAGTTCTACATAACCATACCTTTAATATTCCATGCTTTAAAATAGATATAAAACTGTGTAGCCTAGATGTTGGGAAACTATGACACTCAATAGATAAGTACACACTATTTTTCAGGCACCAAAGTAGACATCTGAATAATAATAAGGCCCCCCCCCCAAAAAAAAAAAAAAAAAAAAATGTTGTATTGGCGTAACATGAGATTTTCAAATAGGGTCGAGCGGGCGGATTTTTTTTGGGGGGTCTTTTTTTGTTTTTTTTTGCTACCTGTATTTTATGTGTAAAACTCATATTTAACAAAACCCAATTCGATAGAGATCTGTTGCATCCAAAGTGTGTTATATCACCGGTTTAAAAGCCGTCACGACATACCGGTCAGAATACGAACGAACAAATTCCTGGGCTAAATCACCAAGCGCCACAGACAAATCGATTCTCCGAATAATATCAAAAAAAATCTTCGAACCGGACTTGCCGGTCGCCAACACGCTGTACTGCGCGGCCATTTTCCGACACCAGCTATTGTTGTTGTTGTTTTTGATAATTCGCAAACCCGTATCGCGCCCTCTCTCGGTAAAAACAATGTATTTCCTTTTTGGTTTTTTGAAAAGTTCAGGGTCGGGCGGGTTATGCCAATACAACAATTTTTTTTTTTTTGGCCTAATTGACACTTAACATAATTGACAGCATATTATGTGCCACATTTTGAAAAGTGCCTTGGTTGCTTTAATGGTTCACATGACACAGTTTGAGTAAAATGGGAATTAATAAGCATTCAAGAGAGAGCAGATGCAAGTAAATCATTGATCAAGAGGCACGTGGTAAGGACATCAGATTCACCTGTCTCCAATGTTCTGCTCTTGATAAATATGACATACAGTACTTACATTGAAGCAAATATATCTGCTACTGTTTCCACGCAGCTGAATAATGCAAATACTATCCAGTACATCATCCATTTTACCTGCAATGAGAGAGAGAGAGAGAAGAGAGAAAAATGGTTTATCAGCAATTATACCAAACAATAAGATATGTTTTTCCACGGATAAAGCCTGTCAGAATTTTGTTTAAGGAGATCAGTTTTTTCTTTATCAAGCAATACACTTTTATCATCTATTCACTGAATGCATTTCAAAGGTTGCTGGGGGCAAAATATAGCTTATTTCATTTTTTCTTTTAAAGCAATGTAAGACTGTTTCTAACAAAAATATACTAATACTAACATTTTCACATGATGGACCTGTTGCATGGAAGTTGAGATCAAACGTAAGTCAGAAAATCAAACATAAGTCTCTAAATGCTCAAAAATTTTCTGGTTGGTTGATAGCTGACTTACATGTATGTTTGATTTTCCCTCTTTCTATGCAACAGGGACCTGCATTTCCATCACATCAGATGTCACTGAAATTTGTAGCGAGTAACAGCAGAGCACAAGAATAATGCATGGGACACTTTATTTCTACAATGAACTAAATATTACTCACAAATATCATTCTACTCAGTACTGTGACATTACAAACCTGTCGGAGTTTTCACCTCTAAAGAGACCGTGGAATGGAATTAACAAGAACTTTCAGAATTCAACCACTTCTCTTTTTTGTTTTGTCTACTTTCTATTTTTGCCTGTTCATTCTAAGACTTTCAGGGTGTTTAATATCTCTGCATTCACTGAATCCACTGCATGTACATTTGGGGTGACTTCCCCCTTTAAAGGTAGAAATACAAGAAATAGACGGAGAGTGGGAGAAAGAGGAAGAGAGACAGGGAGAGAGCTAGACACTGCTTTTAAAGGTCCTGTAGCATGGGGAGACATGGGTGGCCTGATTAATCAATTCATTTGCTGCCCATTAGGGTACATTCGAAAACCATGAAGAGTGCGAGTCGGCGAATGTGTGCATCGAAGTGTATGCTCAACGGTAACGATCGCCTCCAGTCAGGATTCTTCAGCTGTGTGTGTCTGTGTGTATGTGTGTGTGTGTGTGTGTGTGTGTGTGTGTGTGTGTGTGTGTGTGTGTGTGTGTGTGTGTGTGTGTGTGTGTGTGTGTGCGTGTGTGTGTGTTTACATAGAGATCAGTGATAAAGCTGTACACAATCTGTTTCAGGGGATTCTTGAATATACTGTATATGCCATATATTTCGCGAGTCTAAATTTTCGCGAATCAGGAATATTTCGCGAGTGGTTAAATTCGCGATCATGGAGTCCTGTACTGAACGGAGAAGTGTACACGCGTACGTCACATTCACATCGGGATCAGAGTCAATATTTTCGCGTGTCTTTAATTTCGTGAATAGCACCTGACTCGCGAAATTTGCGAAAATAAAAGCCTCGCGAAATATTTGGCGTATACAGTATATCTGAGCCAGGGTGAGCCTTCCCACTCTATTGTATCCCCAAGCTACCGCATCTTTAAAGGACAAGTCCACCTTCATATACATAAGGATTGAGAGAATGCATCAATATTAGTAGAACACATCAGTGACAGTTTGGGGGAAATCGGACAATCAGTTCAAAAGTTACGAATACTTTAAGTATCTGCGCAGTCACTGCTGTAAGAGAAGACTACTACAGTGTATGATGTCACATGCGTACAACTATATAAGGAAAATAAAAAGAGAATTTTACAAAACTTCACTTTTTGAATAAAGTGCACAGTTCTTCGACTTGCTACTGACGTATGTTAAGGGTAATATTATTCCCCCTGCCTTCTGAAAGAGAGAAGTCGAGTGTTCTTTTGTTATGCGAGAAAAATGGAAATATGTTGAATTTTCTTTATTCTTTCTTTATATCGTTGCACTCATGTGACATCACAAGCTATAGTAGTCTATTCATCCAGCCGTGACTGAGCAGAAACTTCAAAAATTCATAACTTTTTAACGGATTGTCCGATTTTGCTCAAACTCTCACTGATGTGTTCTACTAATATTGCTGCATTCACTCAACCCACATGTCTATGAAGGTGAACTTGTCCTTTAAGATGTCACCTCATAAACTCTCCTTTACTCAGCTCCACCTAGCCTGATAAGGAATGCCTCTTGACATTTTCATGACAGGGCGGTCTCCGGCTTTCGACGAGCAGGGAAGCATCGAAAGCAAAGACTTACGAAAGACAAGGCAAACACCCACACACTGTCCATTCTGTCCTCCAGAAAGACAAGAAATTTGAACAGGCTGAAGTTGAGATCCCAGATGCTGGAGACTTATATTTGCAGTTTAAATACTGTTCGATACCCTCTTTACTCTTGCCCCACACTATTCAAATAACATGCTGTCATAGAATTCAGACACACATCCCCTCCCCCTACCCCCCCCCCCCCTCCGCATCTTCATGACATGTCATATTAGTGCAAATTAATTCAAAAAGGCATCAAAAGTCGAGCATTACGGAAGAAATTATATTTCATTTGCTTATAAAAATATAAATTGTTGACTGTAACATACATGTATCTGACATAATACCAACAAAATTCACTGGAAACATTTATGCCAAGTCAGTTTCATTGTACTTTACCTGTTGCTGGAATTTTGGTTAACCCACTGAGGACAAGCTAATTCTGCTATAACACACATTTCCCATAGACACCTGGCTAAGTATACTCAGGACTAGTCTTCAACGGGTTAAAGAAAACAAGTCTGACTTACACTATGTCTTGAATTCAGAAAAGCGATGGGTCACCATTTTTTCGTCTGGTTTTTTGAATTCACAAGACATTCTATCTTGAATTATTTTACAGACTACAAGCTCTCAACGACAAAAGTGTTTTCAAAGACAGGTAACGAGATCAGAAATTTTTGAAGGATGGCACTTTCACATTAATGGAAATCATAATGGAAAGCTCATGTTGGGTCTTTCCTGCCACTTTGCAGTCTCTGTTCAGTCTGTTAGAAGTGAAGAAAGCTCCCCACAAATAATGTATTCTCCACGGAGGAACCGAGATTAAAAAAAATGTACTCATGCATGATGATGACGATGAATTTCTGGCCGACCGTGGCTTATGTGTCTTTTATGTCCTGGGGAAAAGAGAGCCGAAATTCATGTATAAGTGGGAAGGATGTGCGCTCTTCACACATAGCTTTCCATGCATCCTGCTCGCTCCCACATCAAAGCCAATCAGCAATGCGGGAGCGGCCCTATAGAGCTTGCATCACCATTGCATGCTCACTCTGTTGTCTGCATACAGCATCTCTAGATCCTTGTCCTGCTTGCTCTGAGCTCAAAATGCAGGGCCCTAACAGCATGACTGATTTGTCTTTATTCACATGATGTGATCTCTCTCTCTCTCTAAAAAAAAAAAAAAGCAAAATGAAATAAACAAAAACCCACAAACAGCATGTCTTCATGTTTGTGGTAAAGAACCACAAAGGGCCCTGATGCAAAAGTATGAGTTAATGTGTTACCAAAGTTTTAAAAGTTGTCTGGGTTGCAGAAACACATGTCTTGCATGCACTAGCACCCTTCAGACTAACTACACGTATGTGATGCGTTTCCAGAGCAGCAGTAGCACAGAGCATGTTTCCAGCTAAGACTTGCTCACAAGCATCTTTCTCACAGTCAACATAAAAGACTTAACCACTATTGTTTTGTTGTTGTTGTTGTTGGGTTTTTTTTTTTTTGGGGGGGGGTAGGAGGTTTGACAATCAAAACTGCTGATTTTAGCGATAACCTAATTCAGCCAATCTCTTTGCGTGGTAGAGACAGATCTGTGAACATGGTTGTACTCTCATTGATGAAATGTCATCCACTCAGAAAACTAGTTAACAGCAGCCCCTTGGGTCCAACGCAAGGAAAGTGCAGGGTAGCCGTCAACACCGCCGCAATCGGAACTATTCAATGCGGGCGCAGCGGAGAAGCGCAGGAAGCCGCACTCCGCAAACCCTCTGAGGGTCATCTTCACTCTCCCTCACTTCCTCCACTCTGCAGCGAAGAGACAGAGCCCATCAGCCCACACCAGCGGACTGCGTGCATGGAGCAGATAAGCCGTATCTAGGGCCGCTCCACCTAGCACTCACCGGTCCATTTCGCCAGGAAGCTCTGATCAACCACGTTACTGCTTCGCCAAAGAGCTGATCGCAACAAGTCCCTACATGAAACTGTTTTCGTGGAATTTCAAATTTTAAAAGAACCTCCATCATTCATTCATTCACTTATAGCGATTTTTTTTCCCCCACTGCATCAGTGGCTGATAAAGTTCACTGCAGCAAGTCCCTACATGAAAGTGTCTTGTATGAATTTCACTCCAAGAAACAATGCAGAGCGTTCACTTAATTTTGCATAGACACAGGAAATAAGTCCTACAGGTATTCAGTTGTCTTTACAGGTTTTACACCAAGGTGTGTGCCAATGCCTATACATGCCACAAGTCTTGTTTAATATCATGACCTAATTACAGCATAGAAAATTCTACTGCAGCTGGCTGAAATGACAGGAAACAAATATTTCCCCGTTACCACAGCAACAGCTTCTTGAGGTAATTCTGACACTGCAGTTAAATGGCCTGTGTGTAGAGCAAAAAGTGGGTGTTACCTCGCCTGCATCCTACTTAGCTAAAACTGTGTGCTATATATCAGTTCAAAATTAATTATTCATGACTATCTGGACACCCATATCGTAAAGAAGTGAAAACAGAGCAAGATTTCAAGGAGCTAAATTTAAAGAAGAAATAATCTCAAACATTTTTTCGTTAGCCATTGTGCATGGTAGCAAGCATATTCTCATGAAATTTGGTGGTAATTTGAGAAAATGAGTAGAGAGTTATTACCTCGAAGATGCACAACTTGCAAAAGCCCCATTAAAGTGACTGCATTTAATGCATTTAATCAATACTGTCTTTTTTTTTTCTATACACACGAATGACCACTTTAAATGAATCAAAGTAGCTACAGGATATTTCATCACATCAGTTTTACACTATCAATGCGTAAACATCTGAGTAATGCTGAACAAGGCGCCAGAAATTATCATTGAATGCACAGATTAGAAAATTGTTATTGACTGCCAGTCAAAATAAGATAGCTGGTCAAAACACAACTTTTTTTATCTTCCTACCAGGTTTTAGAGGCTTGCTTTCAGAATTTTCCTGCAACTATTGATCCTAGTGTTTTACGTAACAGGTTCAGCACAAAAGTCCATCAAAAAAATACTCCCTTCATACAAAAATGGGTTGATATCGCTCACAAATATCATCAGGCAAAACTAGGCCTACAAATACAACTGCAGCTGCATTAGAAATATTTCCAATCCAACTTGAATATGTGCAGCACTTTTTATCAAGCATTTTCCTTTCTATCACTGAAAGTCACTTACAAAAAGTTCAAAGACTTGTCAAAACCAAAAACCTAATGAAAAAAAAAGAGTAAAAGGATAGAAGAGATAGAGATAGGACCCAGTAAAACCCACACCACAAGCCAGGAAGTTGGATTAAGTTGGCCTGGGCTCTCTTCAACTCAAGCTATTAACTGCCAGGTTGCAGTTTACATGACCTAACAATACCCAGAGAGCCTGAAAGTCGTCAAGCATACATTGTACCCAAAAACTTTTGCTGTGGGTTGGGTTCCTAATGTCCAATTTTCAAATCAAATCCACTTTCTACCCACCATAATATCCATATATGCATTTCATAAGATTGGCAAATATTTTCTTTAAATCTTGTGTTTTTTTATCTGAGTATATGCTTCATTTATACAGTTCCTTGATTATTTCTTGTCTCTTGTGGCTAACCACTAGAGGGGACAATCTTGATTAATTCTTCAAAAAGATACGCTCATAAAGCAATGTGTCAACTTGTCATACCACATCGAATCCAAGAGCAATGAACTGAACTCTGTGCACTTCCCTTCCAAAACAAGCTCTAACCTATCACTGAAATGTCCCTACCAGATACATGTACACAGCTCTGTATTACATTTGCGGATATCAATTCACAGCCTAGACTAGACGATAGAAAACTTCAATCTATATTCATTGCTTATCATCTTGATGAAAGAACAAAATAAAAAACAACAAAACAAAATACATGTGGTACTGATGAAATTTTTGGGACTGGCTCCTAGATATACTCACATATTCTTTGACATTTCTTGTCTTGACTGCCTTGTAGGAGTAGTACGCAGGGTAGAGGGTTCCAAACACCAGTCTGTGATGAGACAGAGAAGTAAGAGGAAATGATTAATCACACCATTCATTCCACACTAAACGAGCACTGAGAATGATTACAGGCTATTAGTATGTCCAGTCATCTCTACAGCAGAATTTCTCTAAGACATAAAGGCCCTGAATTCACGAAGGTGGTAGAATTGAAACCATTGTTTAAACCATGGACAATTTGTGTGGAGTGCCAAGTGTCATATGGCCTATTTCGTTACGAAATCAGTCATTTCGTCAATGAAATGGTCGACGAAATGTTCATTAACGAAATGATCATATCACGGATGAAATATTGTCATTTCGTTACTAACGAAATAGGCCATGCGACACTTGGCGCTCCATACAAATTGTCCATGGTTTAAACCATGGTTTCAATTGTATGTCCTTAGTGAATTCGGGCCATAGTGTGTAGAACAAACATTTCATTGAATGCTATCTTATAAATCGTCTGCTAAGTACTGCAAACGTCCTTATTTTTGTGCAAAACATATTTGCAGGTTCTTAAATTTGCACAGCGCAATTGCTTGATAACATTCAGGTATGTTTTCATGAGATTCACATGATTTGATTTGATAATGTCATGCACGAAAATCAATGTAATAGTACTGTATACAAATAGTAAATGGTCATGAGTATGAGACGGTGCAAGACTTTGCTTGAGGTGAAAGACAGAGGCACTCTATTCAACGAGATGAAGTTGAGGTGGCACAGTCCGGTCAGTCGCACATGAAAGCGATTGGTTAAAATTGTGGGCAGTAAGACAAGTGTCTGAATGCGCGCTTGTAACTGTCGAGTGCGCATGGCAAAGGTTTATTTTATTGTGATGTCAGAAGCGCGCAATGGTGCAAAAACTATGAGTTGATTGTCAGTTTAACACTGGAGTCCATTTGAATTGGTGACACCAGCCACGCGCTATCCATTTTTGCTAAAACAGAATTGCTCCGCTCACCAGCGACAGCATGCAAAAACGTCAATACACCATACACTAGCATGCACACGCTAAGGTGAATGCAGGGTCCATATCTGATTTCATTGTTTTTGTTGATACATCTACCTTACTTTACTGACTCTCTCTGCATAAAGGAGACACTGTTTATCTAATCAAATCTTCACTTTGAAATTTGTCTCAGATGTTCTAATGACAAAAAAATAACAACAGCACTAAAGCCAGCTTAAAGCCACTAGGATGGAGCAAAGTCAGCAAACCGGCCTTTCCAGTTCTGACTTGCCCCATCACGCACCCAATTGAAAAAAAAAAAAAAAAGTTTATGCCAGACAGAATCTGGGTTACCCGGTTTCATTCTGGGTCTCCCCATTCCATTCTGGGTCTTGCCGGCGAAGAACTGGTATTGATTTCCTGGTGACTCTGCCTAAATGCAGTAACGTCACCGGGACGAAAACCTTGTGATTTATGCAGACTTTACTTAAAGCTGTAAAACAACTCCCTCATGGCCTCATACAGCACTTGTAAACTTGTTACTGGTTGCTGTAAGCGATGGGGCAAAATCCAATTGTCAACAAAACAAGAGACTACAGGCACGAAATTAAAGCCAAGGTGGAGCGCTATAATGAAATCTTCCAAACTCATTGAGCGTAATAGTGCAGTGAATTTAGCGTATCACTGAGACCCGCACGACTCAGGAATAAGTAATGACTGGATACCGTGTCATGGCTCCACATTGTTTCAGTTGTGTGAAATTCCTAATCCCTCAAAAATGATCCTGTAACTTAAAGACACAAAAAAAAAAGGCAAGGAAAATGTTGCTTTATGCAGTTGAAAAACCTGACTTTCTCCAGACAAATCCACTGATATCATTTCCATGCTCAACAGTTTTCATTTCGTCATCAAGGAATCTTCGAGCTGAGTCCTCTTCCAGTGTAGGTGTGGATGTCTTGAATTAAGTACACCTCCACACTGATTGAATGTCATAGCTTGGAACCTTCATTTCGAGGGCGGTTCGCCTGCCGCCCTTAAGTGAAAGACTTAAGTTCTATACTTGACCTCCAATAGGTAATGCGGCTTACAATACGAGAACTGGCCTTGAGGCTGATGTCCCCTTTTTTTTTGGACACATCACAAACATCCTTCAAACAGATTAACTCCCTAACCAATGTCATCATCACTATTTGTGATAAAAACAGGTTTTAAAGCTCACCCTTAACATCAGAATATCATAGAATATTTACAACTGTCAATGGACTGCGGCCTTTGCAAGAACATGTGGGCAGTACTGCAACACTTTAATTCAACACCAAAGTTATGTTAGGGCAACTGCTATCTGCTTTGAGAACTAAAAGAATGGAAAGAGCTATTCATAGGATTTCAGAATTTATATCCAAATGAGATATACAGCCAGATATTCACAGAACAGGCAACATGCAAGTTTCTGATTGAATCACCACATTCACATGACAAGTATTTGGGGCAAAGTTGGACCATAAATACCACATACTTTCAGGTAGCTTCTACTTGTTTTTGCTACGACACTGTTTACAATTCTAGGACGCATTATTTATCTTCAGTAGATCTGAGATGACTGTGTATGTGTAGGCATCCTCTGTCCTTAATGTGTCCCACATGCATTTTGTGAGTCAGAGTCCAGCATACATGTACATAAAATATGAACAAGAGGAAAAACGTGTAAGAAGATGGAAAGAGTGGATTATCTCTACAACTAGCCCCAATATCTGGCAACCAGCAAGATGTTTGTTTGCAAGAAAACCGTCCTTCTCGTAAAAGCATGACAAAACTGAAGAAAAAGACAACCCAGAAAGAAAAAGGGGCATCCTGCCATTCAAAAATCAAGACGAGTTTATCGCTTTCCTGCGCTACATGCCATGGCAGCTGTGCCATCACATTAATGAAATGTGCATAGCTAAGCCTCCAGCGGTGCGGGGGAAACATGAATCACGTCACTCAAGACATCTCGGAGGCAAAGCAATACAGGGAGTCTGGATGAAGTTCAAATACACTACGAAGACTTACAATAATAACACTGTGTGTGTGCTGCGCATATGCGTGCATGTCGTCAAACATTCATCCTTGAGACGGGGGGGGGGGGGGGGCAGGGGAGAAAACAAGATAAATAGGTACAGAAAGAAAGATAGTGGCAAAAGCAAGAGATATAGACAGACACACACAAAGAGAGAAAAAAAGACAGATTTTCTGGCCTCTCAAATCAATACCTGTCAATATTGCCCTGTGCAATACAACTCGACAAGTACGGCACAAATGGCAAAGGGACAGCTATGCCTTTTGATAATTGAATTGCTTTGATTCCTTGAAGGAAAAATCAGTAACAGGGATAATGCTAGACACTGCAATATGTCCAAATCATTTTCATGTCTGCCAAGAGTGAATTTGAACAAACAAAACCAAGCTCACATCTGAACCTCACTTCAAGATGTGCACACTTATTTCCAATGACATAAAGTCTTGTGATCATGATATTATCAAAACATCAACGGTGGTTGTTGTTGTTGTTGTTTTGAAGGAAATGAGTCTTGCCTAAAAGAAAGTAAGCAAACATCAACCTTTTCTCTAACATAAAAGATTACTTTCTTATCTTATAGCTGTTTTCAAGGACACTGAGAAAAAATCATTTATACAGCAAACACGCAGCTGACTCCTCCAACGCAATGTATAAACTGACGCCTTATAAACTAATACAGCCATGGCATGATCCCAAAGCTTTTGACCTAAAACAATGGCTGGCTACAGCAATAAACACACACACACACACACACACACACACACACACACACACACACACACACACACACACACACACAAACACACACATAGGTTTTATTCAATACAACCGTCATGAAGAACTTTTGGGGAAAAAATATATGTATTTGCTTGACAACTCTTGTTTACAATGTCATAACTCTAGAAGGACATGAGGCACAAATATTGCTTATGTCAATAATCTCTCTCTCTGAGCCAATAGAGATCAAGGACATTTTTTTAATATTCCCAGCCGTCTCAAAACAACTTGTTGAAATAAATCCCCCCCCCCCCCCACAAAGTGAGAATTTGTTGACATCACCTGCCACACGATATCCTGAAGCCAGTGAAGTACTGGGTAATCCTCTCCGAGGGTTTGAGACCTTTGAAACTGACATGCATAACATTAATGTCAATTTTACTGCCTCAGTGACATTCAAAGGAAGTTACTGATTAGGCACCCAGCATGGAAAGAAATCCCATGACGATCTTGGTTGGATGGAGAGATATTTGCCTTGTTCAAATCAAAACAGAAGAAAAATTTCTTATGTCCTGGAAGAAAAAAAAATGCAAAGAAATAATTGAACATATACACTAAAACAATATATTGCATGGGCATGGTCACTGATATAAAAACAAATATTCATACAGTATAATAATAAGATTTTTTTGGCTATTAACTCTTTGTGCGCCACAATATTCTGAGATCATGAGGTACACGCACTTTTGGAAAACATTCTGTTTTTCAAAGCCAGGTATTTTCTCACAGAGGCAATTACGCTATAAATGCAGTACAGCAAAGTTGTAGAGAAAAATGCAAGCTTTGCAGTGATGTCAATTTTATGACAAAACTATGGCTATTATGATGTCTATGTACAGGGGCTTCTTGCGATTTATCGATGGTGTGTGCACGGTTGTGCGTTTCAGCAAAATAATTATGTGAAGTTGGCAAACCGTCGACTGGAGTTGGACGTGCGAACAGAGCACACTAAGAGTTGAGGAGATCACTGTTCTCACATTTATACCAAAAGAAAATAATTATGAAACACAAACTTCCCCGAGTACATTACTGGACTAGAATGACTGCACAGTGCGGTTGAATGTCTCGGATTAAATCTCACATAAGAATTTAAAACAAAAGAACTTTCAAAAGTATTACAAGTACATCGTATTTGATATATGGTATGATTGATGCCTCAATTCATGCAGATAGTATTAGAAATCGACAAAATCACAGCCGTCAAAGTCAGAGAGCATGGAATATGTATATCAATAGGTTGTTGCCAGCAGGCATGTGACATCTGTGCATCTTAATTCTTATCCAGGAAATCTCTGAGGGACACGGGAGATCAAGGAGAGTCTGGACTGAAGGCTACACTCCCCGCTGTTTACATTTTCAGTTGATAGGAATGTAATGGGCTTGCCCCAGACTGGCAATGATAAGGGATGATGACCCAGTACTATCCTTTGTGAGCTTATGGGATAATAACCTACTTGCCTTCAGGCGGCACATTATGATGCTCAAAGAGGAACGGAGGGGAGGAGAGGGTATCTATCTCCTCTACACTCAGAAAAGGTTTCATGCTGGTAAAAAACCTTTCGGTGACAACATTAACAGCTTTTCTTAAGATGTACTCATTCTTTGCCGAATTAACCCAACAGTTCCTGGCATTAAACATTCAGCTGGCCAAAGTTTAGCTCCAGTTTCTTACCAATTCCTGCTATCATCATCACCATGGATACAATCTTGAAGGGATGATAATTTCCCCATACATTTCTCCTCCTTGAGATGATAATAACACTGTATCCTCCTTGAGCCACTGGTGCCTGTTTAAACTGACCAGCCTGTGAATGTTAGCATGCACCCAACTTATAAAGGCAGTTTCTAGAAAACTCGTTTTGATAAGATGTCTATTATCAAACATGTATCTTCACGTCTCAATTCTATGGCTAGACTTCGTTTACACAAGCATGAGCTGTTGCTATGTTGCTTGGAGTAAGATGCAATTTAAAGACCTTGGGGGTTCCTTGTAGTTGCTATGAATGACATTTGAGAAATGGAGCTTGTAACACAACAACCACTGAATGAAATGTTTTTTAGCAGATGGGAGTCAGCAAAGAGACTTATTTCGGTGTCTGAACACCAAGGGCCTTTTCAGACGAATCAACTTCTAATATTTACATAACGTATGGATATACGATGTATTGATATGCATCCATTCAGACGCAGCGCCCCGTTATTCGATAATCATATGGGAGCATTCAGACGTCGCACTCAGTTGCACACTTTCGTGGGAAGTTCAACTGGATGTACGGGTACAAAGTTTGTGCAGGCTTTCTGCTTTGTGTCTATACTTTGTGCTGGACTCGTCTATCGTAGAGGGCGGGCCCTAAGCCTTGTTGCCAATAAGCCCCGCCCACTTATTGTACATATGGATAGGTGAGAGCTTTCAGATTAAAAAAAAAAAAAGTCATATGGATATAGCATAATCATACAAAACGTTGGTCAAAACATTGCTTTGAAATATTTGCTGTATTGAAACAACGTATTGATATGAGGGCATTCAGATAGGAAAAAAAAAAACATCCTATATCTATACAAGAGCTCTCTCGTCTGAAAGGGGGGAGGGGTCAGTCCCACTTTTAGAACACTTCACAAAAATATATAAGAGCAAACATATTCTTACACAAGTGTGAAATGCCTCTCTCTCTCTCTCTTTCTGAACCCTAAACGACAGGCATTGTATACCTCTCAGTCATCACGGCATTCCATCAAACCCTGGGCCCTCCTCTTCTCTGAAAGGTAGATGGCTGGTTTGACATTACAGTCTCATTCATCTTCCCTATTGATTATGATCCCACCAGGTGTTGGGCCCTGTCCATCCCCGTGACATATGAACACACTCACAGATATACAGACATACACACACACACACACACACACACACACACACACACACACACACACACACACACACACACACACACACACACACACACAAACATGCACGCTTGTCTACGCTTATGTCTACCCATGGAGCCTGTTAGTAGCTCCATGGTCTACCCCAAGCTACGACTGTGAACTCATCGTCACCTTCGGGCACCTTTGCAATTTGATCATCTATCGCCGATGACTGGGCTTGAAACAATCTTCCTGTAATTATAATTAATTTGGACAAAGGGCCGCCAGGACCTGTCGTCATCCTTGGTAAGCTTACATCCAGTTTTGAATGGCAAACGAAAAGACCTGGCCCTTAGTGTGAGTCCATTCAAGAAGACTTGGTCTCTAAATTGGATCAGTCTTTCCACCTCCCTGATTGGATTCACTGAATTTTCATTTGAACAAATCACTTGAACACAAGCAATGAAAGAACCACACTTCAATTATCACGCAAACGACAGCTTTGAATTTTGAACATAGACAAGATACATGTGAAAAAAGAAAACACATTAGGGTATAATAAGACTACTTAATAATAGGAACTTTCACTGACAATGTGCCCTAGGACAAGAGCTTTGTTGATGCTGTATCTTTCAGCACAAGACAATAAATGTATAACTTTCCTCCATTGTATGTTGTACTACTGGCATCACATTTCCTAATGAATTTTCTCTTTGCATGCCAAGCACATTCATATACACCGCAGAAGGCAAATCATCACGAGGGTTTAAAAAAGGAATGAAGCTGGACTGATTTTCACATAGTGATGAGCATCGCAATGGATAAAATCTTTTGGTACGTTCACATGCAAGAATTACTAGTTTTGGCATCAAGTGACAAGTAAAAATCAATTTTGGACAAACATTTATTTTGGGTGTGTATAAATGCAGCTAAAGTGAATGACAAACCACTAGGCAGGGTGGTCCACGAGGGGTTTTAGCATGTCGCTGCAACATGCTAAAATTCTTGTGCAACATCCTAAAAAGCCAGCAACATGCTATGCAACATCCTTAAGAATTTGCAACAAGCTCAAAGTAAAAGTATTAAAAAATGTGCAAAACATGTGCATAACATAAGAAACATCAAACTACCAGGTACTTTAGATATTTGTGTGCAAAACATGAGAGAGAACATTGAATGTAAGCAGCACAAAGAGAGGTACAATGTAAGCAGCAAAATATTGCGTACTACGTACTCATCGTGTGCGCTCCGCACATATTCAATTTCTGCAATATTCTCAGATTCTGAGCTTGCAACATGCTAAAATTTCAAGTTGTGGACCACCCTGCACTAGGTGTAAAGGAAAGTGAATTTGCTCACTGGTTTTACACAATTGCCCCCGATAAATTCAGAAGAGTTGGAAAACAAGTTATCTTTCTTCCATTAAGCAGGGCTCCTGCTTAAACGGTGGCTGGTATTGATGCATGCAAATCATTTAATATCCCACTATATACAAATGCTAGCATAATTCCACACTATTGTGCTGTCCTACTGCCCAGCGGCAAATGTTCAGGCTCTGCAATTGGCATAACCTATGAAGGATTTGTTAGAAATGACCATTCCATTCAGGAAATGAACCCCTGTGATTATATCTCTGGATTTAGTTATCATTTTCAGACTCTAATCAAGGACAATGGACGTGATGCAGTCAAAATACGTCTCAAAAAATCAGGTTGCCAGTTCCGATAAAGGGGTCTTGGGCAATTAATTACCCCCTGGGCAATTACCCCAGACCCTTCCCCTGACCCTAACCCTAACCCTAATCCTGAACCTAATCCTAACCCTAACCAAAACTCTAACCCTAACTCTAGTCTTTACTCTAACATTATCACTAACCAGTATTAATAAAGCTATAAGAATAGCATACATGAAAAAAAAAATTACACTAAATGTCTTTGCACATAGGTGGTGGTCCTGCCATTGAGTCTTGATTAACAGATGGGAATTATATTGTTTTATTTTTAAATGTGACATTGAATGTCCAAGTTGCATTTAGGTGGCGATCTCTCTAAAGCAGTTTGCGATTATCGGGCGAGTACTATACTCTCAAACTGTGCATATAATTATGTTGACGAGTTATATATGTGCACTTGCAAAATTCCTACATAGATTATCTCTCTCCATCTCTCGCTCCCTCCATTTCTCTCTCTCTCTCTCTCTCTCTCTATCTCTTCATCCATCTATCTTTCTTTCCCTATGGAGAGATTGAAGCACGCGGAGCTCTACAAAAAGAGTTTACACAGATTTGATTTTGAACATCCCTGGAGCAAACACCTGCCTGGAGTGTGGGCAAATATATTTTCAAGTTGATGTTTACATATCTGTACCCTTCTGAGCGGACGCTGAGATCACGCCGACACATGTCGCACAATGTACTCAACTGCATAATATATAGGTCATATTCAGGGTATGGAAATTTTTTTTTATTTTTTTTTATTTTTTTTTTGGGGGGGGGGGCTTGTTAATTTCTCTCATTCTTTTTCTGGGAATGAAAGTGAAATGATGTGATTTGAAAGTCACAAAAATGTCCTAGAAACATGTAATTATAGCCTTTTCACTGTATGTGAAGAGACATGTATTGTCATATTGCAAATTCCTAGGCTCTATTATTGTTAGGCAATGTAGACGACTTTTTTTTTGTCCTATGGCTTGCCATATTCTGAACAAATAAGAATATAAACACCAAGCTAAATGTCTTTTGACATGAAATTTAAGTTTGATTCAACTTCAATTTCATCTATTGGAAAATCTATGTCTATTCTAATTTTGCATAATTTTCAGGCTGACAGTAAATTAAATTGATAATAATAATAAGACCTATTGCTTTACAGCAAGATGGCAGTTTGTGACATCGCTTCCTCAGGAAAGTTTAAAAGCCACCTTTCTTATTTCCATCTGTCAAACAAAGTGACAAACATATCTCATAAGTAGGTATATCAAATGTCTGTGGATATCCATCTGTACAGCAAAGTGAAAACTACATCTCGTGCCTACGTGTCTAATGTCCATGGATAATATCTCACAATCTCGAAGACAAGCAAAGGGCGATAGAAAAGAATTCTGAAAAAAGTCTTGACATGTGATACTGGTTTCTTATGTGCACCATGAAGCATGAAATACACTGCAAAGCTACTCTTCCACGGAGCAGACATGTATCACAACCAATACCCAAAATGTCTTGCTGCCGTCAAAATGCAACCTTTCAATCACGGTTTATTTTGAAACTGCCGCAAGGAACTACTTCCCGTGCTTGTCATAGCATGAAATATGTATGATCGACTCTGACATTAACACATGATCATACACAAGAACCACACCAGCCTCTGCTTACAACAAAGCAACCAAACTACACAGCCAATTGCAACATACCTCAGTTTAAAGGATGATATCAGGAGCCCAATGATGAAACTAGTGCCATCATTTAACTGAAAAGCTGTGGATCAATCAACCCCATATGAATTAAAATCAAAGATAGATTTCAAACCATTTTACATACTATTACATCTCAGGAGGCTGTTAAACCCCAGTACCCAAAGCATGGCTGCACACATCTCATACACATGTAGTATATTTTTGCTTTGTTTTCAATTTCTTGAATTTCATATTAAGGTCAACTGATATTCATCAAATTAACAACTTGCAAAAGTGTTGCCTCTAGTAATGCAAGTGCATTGCATATCATATCTAAGGAAATTGCTACTGTTGTCAATGTGGATCTTGATTGTGAATTCAAACCCTCATGAAATTGTTCTACAAGTCCGAACTGGTGAAATATACTGATGAAGCATTTATGATGCACACAGAATTACTTCACCTAACACCCCCCCCCCCCCCCCCGAAAAAAGATCAATTTAAATGAGAGAAGTATTTAAAGCAATGTTTCACAGTCTCATCTAGACTATAATCAAATAGAAACATTTCAGAAGTTTCAGCAATATAGAGCATATTATATTGCAAAACTGTACTCTGAAGAATATCACATCTCATGAACAGAAATGACAGAACTTGAAAGAAAAGCAATATGTGTTAATACCTTTCTGCTTTGCTCATCTCACCTCTATTTTATTTCTAGATAATACCCTGGAATCAAGCTGCACCTTGTGTTTTCTAATCTTGCTTTTTGCTCTCTGCTTTTATACTATACACACATGCTAAAATGTGATGACAAGTGTTATCATTAATCAAGAACAGCCAGTGATGACGATCAATCTAAAATGTGGGAGAATAGAGGAGGGTTGGCAGATATTGGGCCGCTACCCTCCGGCATCCCGATTCTCTCTGACTCCCATGATGGGCGGACATGTGACAGAAGACCTTAATGGCATGTCAAAACTGGTGGCAGCCCAACAAATAGCAGCCACACAAGCTTTTTCAATCGCTGGTGCAAGCAGCATGCCACGGTTTAGGGTTGGGGAAAGAAGTGTGCTCTTCACTATTATTGCATATTGGGGGGGGGGAGGAGGAGGATCTCTGGCATATTGGTAGCACCCACGAATCAAATTGGCATGCACGCTCAAGACATTTTGCAAGCAACTGTTGCATGGCATATATAGCGCAACAGTTGCAGTGTGCTGGGGGGAAATGAATGGCATTCATAGGATCGGAAATTTAAAATACATGATAATATCACTTGAAGTCTGGGGAAGGGGGGAGGGTATGTGAAAATGCAGGAGATGAATCATGAATTGTGCATGATATTGTCTTCATCGCTAAGTCAGGTACGTAACACAAATAGCCAAAGACCCATGGGTGATGCATGAAGTAGTGTTATGCACTGATTTGCATTATCTTTCGCCTGATTGACGATGAAACGATATGACAATTTTTGTAAAAGAATTCAAGATTTTGCAAGAAAGAACAAAAAATCAAAATAAAGATGCTACCTCCTGCAATGAAATACTAAAGGTGAATATTATCATGAACTTACACAATTTCTCCTTTCTTGACTGGCATTAAAATATGAGGATATGACTGACCAGATTATGTTTTGTCAGGTGCTGGCATTCATTTTAACGTGGTATATAAGAACACTTGAGCTCAGCTGTCATAATCACTTAGTCTCCTCATCCAGCGGTTCCAACACCAAAACTTTAACAATTCATAACTTTTGCATCAATCGTCCGATTTTCATCAAACTTTCACTGATGTGTTCTACTAATGTTGCTGCTTTCACTCAATCCACATTGCTCTTTGGGTTTGGGTTCCCTTTAAAGACCTGGAAGTGTGGGGATACCATGGAGTAGGAAGGTTGGCCTGGCTCAAATATTTGATGCATCACGCGTTACCCCGGGGTACCACGTTGTGTAGCGCCACCTCACGTCCACTCGAGGACAGCCGCAGAGAAATGCATGCACTGTGTGTGCGTGTACATAGTCATTCCCATGCCACTGCATGTTATACTACACATGCATGGTACACTGTGCTAGCAATAGCCTGTGCGTCAGTGCAGTGCAGTGTAGTGCAGTGCAGTGGCTAGCGCGCGCTAGCTCCAGCACCAAAATAATTTCCCACTTTTTGGCACCCAGGGTACAACCTTAAAAAATAGATAATAATTCAACAAAATGGCTGATTTTCATTTGGTACCCCCGGGATACCATTTATGTCATCATTTTCCAAAATCCCCATAACGAATTGTGTACAGCTTATCACTGATTTCTATGTTTCCAAGTGCATAGAACCAGACAAAAATTGAATTTTTCCTGGCTGAATACCTTCAAAAATAATGATTAGTCAGCTCTGTTCGGATATGAGACTGAGGCATACAATGTAATTCCATTTAGATTATAAAAAAAACACATGAATTTTCAAGATATTGTGTACAAACTATATGGCAAGTTGTGAGGCAATGACACAATCAACTCACTTATTTGCCCATTCATATCGACTGCTCAAGAACTGTTGGGTGAAAAGTAGTGACACTTCCATAATTCATAACTTCCTTAGTTTTTCTATCTAATTTTGATCAAATGTTCATAGTTGTGATTTGAAATATGATTTTACTCTTTCTTGATAAGACCACTTTTAACTGGTCCAAAAGACCTCTTTAATCTAGTTGGGATGGTCACAAGGAAATATCTAACGAGTTCATGCTTCGTTGTCGTACATTCTTGCTATCCATTTGAGCTGTGTTTGAAATGCACACATTTCCCTTAAAATCTGTGTACCAGTATGGTCTAACAATAACACACACAAGCCTCCTTTTCTGTACAAACGTTGTGGGATGCTACATTCAATAAAGGTTGAAGCCTGGCTGATTTCGAAGCCACTATAGCATAGAGTGCAATGACTGTATGTTATAACTTCACTGCAAGATTACTATCCACTTTAACAGTTCTTTGCTTATTAATCGCTCAGCCATTTAAGGTCACTCACAAAGGACAGACTCCATCCTTTTTATCCTTTCAGGGGTCCTCTTGACAATTCTGTCCCCCAAAACAGTAAACACACACACACACACACACACACAGGCATAACAAAAAAAAAAAGAAAAAAAGAAAAAAAGAAATCAGTTCAGTGCATCCAAACACACAATCACACAATACCTTCAGCTTAGCATGTTGTTCTGGCAATTTTTCTGAGCACAACAGGATTTGAACACCCCTATGATACAAGAAGACCCCACTGCTGCCCCCCCCCCCCTCTCTCTCTCTAACAATTGTCACCCAACCACACAACAGGGAAAAAAGAACATGTAACAGTCAAAGGGTTCAGCACAACAAAACACGAACTTTTTGAAGATGCCTTTCTCCTTCACTATCTTATACACCAGAACAGGGTTTTATAGTAAAAGAGTTTGGCAGACAATTTACAGCCAAGTTCTGTATTTTCACATGTTTTCACAGTTCCATGTAAATTTTCCTTGATTGCATACCGGTATATGCAGCAATAGCTATCTGACACTTACACCATGTAATGGTCATGCTGTTTTGCCGCAATATGCTATTTCATCCTCTGTTGCAATAAGATTAGATTGTGTATATATGCAATGGTGTAACTATATAATAACATTCTGAAAACAGCTCTGCCTGACTCTTAGTCTCTCCCAACTCAACAATACATTTCATCATTGACAGCAAGGGAATATTACGTAGAGGGGTGAAGGTTGAGATATGAATTTTCTTCAATTTGTCTCCCCCTAACAAATGAAATGGTTCCTTTTTTTTTTTTGACATGTTTGTTGAATTACAAATCAGCAGTTGCAATCTTACAAATTTCATTTGTTGGAGGGAGGCAAATTGAAGAAAATTCACACCTCACTCTATCATTGATGTGTAATTGAGCGCAAGGCAGCCATGATCATAGACATTATTTGTCAAACAACCCAGACAGTGAATATATTCCATGGGATACTCTATATTTGCAAAGTGCCAATTGAATTGCATTTGAATGTACAGACCTGCTGGAGCATTATGTACCATTACATGAGAATCAAAAGGGCTCTGACATTCTGCAAAGTCTGAAGCGTGTTTACATACATGCCCTGCTGGTTCATAACCGACAATGCTTTCGGTTTACTGTCAATGTCAAACTCCTAACATGCCAAATCATCAAGAAAAATATATGATAAAAACATCATTGAAAACAGTCCACATTACTGAAAATAAAAACACATTTAGATCACTTTTCATTAATAATAATAATTATAACAATAATAATAATCAACATCTTACCGCGCTTAATACAAAGTTTCTAAGCGCCTTACAAAACATATTGTTCCATGTCTTGAAAAGATCAAGGATGCTTTACAAACAGTGACATTGTACCTAATTTTGCAAGTCTCTAAACTCAATAAAGAAGAGTGATAATTTCTTCATTTGCACCTGCCTTTTTGCGGGCATGTCCTTCTCACTCTAATTTCCTTCTCAGTTCCTCCCATAGTCATTATCACCTCTCTTCCACTGATGTAAATGATTGCTCCACAGGGCAAATTGACCTTTATCAGGATGGTAAGGTGTCATCATTACGTTAGCAGTTGTTTGAGCGTACTTGCTCCTTGTTCAGACACAAAATATGACAATAATATAGCCTGTAACATACGGTTCAGACACAGATATCTTTACTGATTGGAAAAAAAGTATCGATGTGCAGTTTTCCACTGCGTATGTTGTTATGGTCACTACTGGAAATGAGACATGAGGTAAGGTCACCTTTTGCACATGTTCACATTAAGCCCCGCCCAGTTACGCTGTTTTATGACCGCCATGTGTTCAGACACACATGGAAAGATGATTCACTATCAAGTTCTAGTTCGAAACGATGCTCCGACTCACTTCATTTCGTTTCGTTATATAATTTGTCGTTAGTCAGCATTCAGACACATAAATCCACACTATCCTGTAAAACCAGAAATATTTGCAGCATAAAATTTTCGCAAATTGGAGGTGATGGCCGTTTTCATGACATGAAACTCTTGTGAATTGCCACTGATGTTCAATGCATTTAGTGTAGACAAGAACTTTTGTCTGAATTTCAATTTCGTGAATCTTGGCTCCTCCTCACGAACTTCGTGAAAATTTCTGTGTCTGAACACCCTGCACTGGCAAGTAACTTCACTGCAAGAGCACTCACTGGCACTCCCAATGCAAAGCCCTCCAAATGTCTTCAAAGTGTCATGTCACTTAGCACACTTAATCAGAGTTCAGTGCTAGCACTTGTCCAATTTTTCTGCTAACAGGTCAAACAGAGTGAGAGAGAGTATCGATTGATTCCTTGCATTTCATTCTTAGTTTTCTTCTTCGAACTCCTTCTTCCTGCTGAGAGCCATCTTCACAATGGCCCGAAGAGAAAAGGGAAGTGTAATCCATCATATAAATGCTACCTCTTGACTTTGAATTGTTTCCTGCGGTACTCATGCCGCCACATGAGTTGTCGTTTGGGGGTATCATTTTTTTTCTCTCTTCAAGAAACCATGGAGATGACAACAAACCAACAATGAGCACTGCTACTGCACATGACAGACCGGTATAATTGCGGTGTCAACATTTGCACAATTCTGCCATGCTACATGGATGGTCATGCCCACAAGGGAAGAAGACAAGGCCCCTGGAAGTGCTGCAGATTCAGCCCGCTGTCGTCGAATCACAGACTGTGTCTGGGATACGGAGGAAATGGGATATTAATATTTTCCCCATCCAAATGCTTCTCTGAGAAGCATTAAAGGAACCTCACAGCATAACTCATCTATATTCAAGTTGACATACTGACGGGATACATTTACGACAAATCAGCCATTCCATAACTTCTCTGTCTGAATGATGTGATAATATCTTTGAATATCAACAGCATGATACCAAGACAGTGTTACCCTATAAATTCATGTGATGAATAGCAGCACAATTGTCTTTTAAGTATTTTTTTTTTCTTGATGTGTCATGAATTACTTGAAGAAAAAGGCTGTAACATTAGCATTTCATACTATAACTTGATGAATACAACCAGTGTTCCAGTGTTTTACTCACTTACCACACATACACACACAGCCGAACAATTAATCTTTGTAACAGCAATGTCAATCACTGTCACCTACTTGACATTAACTGCATACAGCGTAACCTGTCCCTGGCACTTAAACACAAGGTTCCTTCCTATTCAGTATTTCAGTATCATTTGCGTTCATTACACACGATTCTTGGCAATCAAACTGAGCTCACCCCCAAACAATTAAATTCACCTTGCCAAGCTTACATAGCTTTCGCTAATCTGTCAGTATGGTCAGCGGCATGGTCAAGATCGGTCAAATCTGGCACGAGGCACGTCTTGCTCACATTTGTGCACCAGGGTTTGAAAGAAGAAAGTTGCAGGTCGAATCTAACTTTTTTTTCTTTTTTTGCATGTGTGTGTAAAATTGAACATTGTTTGATTTTCCATAATTTTCACAAATTAGGTCTACCAGATACTGCATGAGAGAACTAATATGAATGTAAATCTGTTCTTGAACTTTGGGTAACTTTGTGTCACACTAATCCATTAATTGTGCCACTGAGAAATACATTTTATTGCCTCTACTGCAGGCTTGTGACACAGCCATACACCTGTGAAATATTTCCACAGCACTGCCAGTACAAGTTTAGCCCTGACAGTACTGAATATACAAATCAGTGAAGTCTGACACATTGCATTATACACAATGATACATTATAGACAATGATATTGCACCCTCTGCCACTTTCAAGAACTCCTCTGCATTCATCATGCACTATCTGAAGATCACTTTAATGAGAAATAACTCAATTCATTGAATTTTCTCCTTTGATTGTGCTTATGTGTCAAAGTTGTGTATTTGACACAAAGTATGCAATCTCATCCCTTGGATCTTTGCAGCCACTTGGAATTTTTTAGTACTTGATGCTCATTGGCTGACTTAGAAGAGCAATTGCTTCCTTCCAGTCTGTGATTGGTTCCTGTATTTTACATTTCTGTGCTCAGCTTTTAATTTCACTCTGCTCATAAAAGGTATGGATATTAAAGTAGTAAACATCATTCAATACACTGAGAATTGGACTGGACATCACTGTGCACCACAAGCACTGTTTACACTGCATTTTCAAAGAAAAAAATGCAGAATTTGATTTCATCGTCCACCCTCCTTCGCTGCACATATCAAACTAACTGAAGTGAGCTGTCGGATCACACGACTGACCGGTTTTCATCTGCCCAAATCGCTGAGGTGGGCACTAGCTGTCAAATCACATGCATGTACGCCGTTCAGGACGAATGACGTCACCCATCCCAGTATATACTCAGCATGGGGTCCGTTGTTCAATTTTGCAGAGCAGAATGCAGATGAAAGGGACTGTTCAAAGTTTTAAAGCGTCGCAGGAGCTAACAATCAGTCAGCAATGTTTTCACACTGCTCAGTACTATCTATAATTTCAAAATTAGTTAACACCTCATTACAAAAGACAGCATACACCATATGACGTAAAACTTCTTTTTAAATTCCTGGTGAGAATGTTCCCTAGGAAAAACAAAAACTGTACATCTGGAACATAATGCATGCAAGCAACAAAAATAAGTTTACTCACACTGAAGAAAAAAAAGTCACAGAAGTTGTGACCATTTTCATGACAGAAGGCGTTTTCACATCAGCCCGATGTTTCGAAATAGCACGCTATTTTCTGACTTGGGAAATTAACCCGATCACGAAATAGCGCGCTATTTGATAATGTGAATACAAATTAGCGCACTAATTTTATCGCTCTGATCGAGAAAATTTCTCGAGTCCAACTCGGGAAATTTCCGAAATAGCGGGACAATTTGCGAACTAGCGTGCTATTTGATAATGTGAAATCGCCTCAAGAAATTAGCATGATGCATCCTATCATGCCTAGCGTGTGTGAAGGCGATCACGCGGGTAATCTTTTTGAGGGTGCGCGCTCTACTGGCATACCCGACACTGTTTGCGCATGCTCAGCTGTCGAATTAGCTCGAAAAAATTTTGGGCTGATGTGAATAGGAAATGAAACAGCGCGCTAATTTGCGATCGCGAAAAATATCTTGACCTTGGATTTTTATCGGGCTGATGTGAAAACGCCTAGTATAGACCAATTCGGTTTGGGTACTGTTTTTTATGGTAATTTCTAACTGGGGGCTGCAAGTAGGCCTAACAAAAGATACTTTATGCACTGACATAGCAATGCATCTGTAGCTCAGTGCATAACCCATCGAAAGTATTTTTGATCTTCTTTGGAAGCCCCCCAGTTATGGCCGCCATAAGTTACATTCCTCTGAAGTAGGATTCATTTATACAGTGTTCCAACATGAATTTGACGGCACCTCAAAGCTTTGATGTTGCCTTGCATCATATCTTCATATGACATGATTATTCTCAATTTGTTTTGTCCATGACAGCTCAAAAGCACCCAAATTTTGTTGAAAGATGAAAGACACATTTCTTATTAGGATCTAACTCAAGACAAAAGCATTGATTGTACCTTTTTCTTCCACAAGAAAGTTATGCTGATTCTTAAATATGATGATTTATGTCATTGCTGGCTGATCTCTTCATTGAGATTGAGGGTTTGTTTACAAGGAGTGCAAAGGAGTTCTTATATCTAGAAATTTTAGAGTACAGTAAGAATGATGACAATCCTTTTCCTTGTCCCTTCTTGCCACTGTGTTCACCGTGCAAGTTGGCAAGGCCATCAGTTTAGTAATGTCAGATCAAACTTCCCTTTTCAGATATGTACAAAATGTGGCCAAATATAAAATAAAAAATTACAAACCACAAAAGTGCTTGCTGTCAGCAGAATGTGCAATCTCTACCACAATGCAAACAATAAACTACCGGCCGTACATTTATCACTTCCATGTGTCCTTTTTAACTTGAGTGCACAAAATAAACAGTCTTGTCTATTTCCCTCTTGATTTGATGATCTACATCTTCTGCTATGTAATCAGAAAGCCACTGACAACAGTTGAAACTTTATGCAATGTGATCATGAATAGTCAATTCTACACGGAAAGCATGTGGGCAACTTTCACCTTGAGCAATATGAATTGAAACTACAAGCAGCACTTTGATGCAATGTGATTTGACGCGATGTTATCAAGAATATACATTGTAGTCACTTCTGCATGGAAAACCTGTGGGCGAGTTTCACCTTGTGCAACTGGAAACTAAAACCAGGATTTTTATGCACTCCGGTCACTCAGTAATCACCCAGATTACACACATTTATCATTCCTTGTCACATCGGAACTAACCTCTTACTAATGACAACTTCTGATACCACAGAAACAACCCAGTATTCTGTTGTTTTCTTCTCTTTTTATCACATCACACAATGACAGGAAATGCACAAATGTCAGTGGTACACAGACAAAGGTACGACCTTGCTGAGTTGTGATCACCCAAAAGGGCTAACGAATGACATGGACTCTTGAGATAAAAGCCACTGGTGATGTCAAAACTGCCACACTCATCAAAACAAAATAAAAGAAAGAAGAAAGTTTACTAAACATTCATGAGAGGTGCACGTCAGAACTTGTCGAGTGGTCTTCCTCTATTCCTTATTGTGGTCTGATATCTGATAACTGGCAAGATAAACATGTTTTGTGGAAGCAACACCATCACTGGAACTGCTCCCCTGATCAAAACATCCTCCACGTCACCGAGCACAGAGAGTTCAAAATGTGGCTGCACTGATGAGTTTGGCATTTCGTGGAGTCACATCCTGCAGCAGTGATTTAAATATGACAATGGTTCTCTGCCTCTCTCTCCGGCCGAGGTCACCACTGTTATCAAATGATTCAAGATGTTTTTCATTCATGGGCACATATAAGCATTACAATGCTAGTTTCCATTTTACAATTTGCTTTGTAGTGGGCAATTACCTCAGACTCAGAATGGCAGCTAGGCTTAGTAGAATGATATCATTTGGAATATGAAATCCACCTAAAGAATTTACTCAAAGTACGGTACAAACTAATCGTCATGTGATTCATTTTGGAAGAAATGACTGCAATACCAACTTGAAATTTGTTTGAGTCAACCAATCTCCCCATACCATGTACAACGTGTAAGTTAACACTCCAAAGGAGTTGTGTACACATATTTTGTCCTATAGTAAATCACTGGTCAGCAGGGAGCTAGTGAAACCCAGTAAAACTTTTTCAAACCAAGCTTTATGACTCAGGAGCATGGCATACATGCCATCATCTGGGTAGAAATGGTGGATAACGTTCATCTATCATCTGTACAATCTCACAAGCAATACGATAATACAAATCAAACAAGCTCACCTGAATGGCAATAGATGTTACCATCCTTTGCCAAACAAGCAATCTGGCACACTTGAAAACCACACTATAAAAGGATTGAAACAACTTTTACAGGACCTGGCCATAAACAATTATGTTAGATCATACCAATCTTGGCTTTCATTCATGGTCAATAAATATAGCAAATTAAGCTTGAGAAAAGTAAATGTGGAGGGGGAATAACTGTTGTCATCAGTTCATGCAAATAAACCTCACAAATGCTGAGAGATACTGCCAATTACCAAGAAGACCTGTGCTGTACTGTCATTACTTATGGCTTCTACCCTGTGTAGAACTATTAAAGGGAACATTAACCCCAAGAGCAATGTGGGTTGAGTGAAAGCAGTAACATTAGTAAAACACATCAGTGAAAGTTTGAGGAAAATCGAGCAATCGATGCAAAAGTTATGAATTTTTAAAGTTTTGGTGTTGGAACTGCTGGGTAAGGAGACTACTAGAGGTTATGACGTATGAGTGGACTAGAACATAAAGAAAATATAAAGGGAATTTAATAAAAATTCATTTTTCATGAAAATTACACATTCCATCAACTTGATACTGACATATGTTAGGGGTAGCAATTATTCTCCCTGCTTTCTGGAAGCGGTTTGTCAAGTACTCTTTCATTTTGCTAGAAAAGTAAATTTTTGTGGAATTCCTTTTATATTTTCTTTATATTGTTGTCCACTCATACGTCATAGCCTCTAGTAGTCTCCTCATCCAGCGGTTCCAACACCAAAATGTTAAAAATTCATAACTCTTGCATCGATCGTCCGATTTTCCTCAAACTTTCACTGATGTGTTCTACTAATGTTAATGCTTTTACTCAATCCACATTGCTCGTTGGGTTTGCATTCCCTTTAATACAATTCAGTTGGATTGGTAAGATGCAAATGATCATTGTACACCATCAATATGACACCAATTAGATAGCTAAAGTTTTGAAAGTAACACATCAATTTTGACTAATAAAAGTCTTGCTTTATTTCCACAAATAAATTAGGCTTCTTCCCAGCATAAGCACAGACTAAATCAATAAAATGAATAGGAGAGGTTTAAAAAGAGCGAGAGATATGCTAATTTGCTGACTACACAATGACAGAACAAATGGGTAAAAGGAATAAATTGATATCAACACAAAACCCAGCAAAATAACATGTAATAACAACCAACACCATCCTTGGGATAAGGTAGCATTATAAATATATCACAGGAGAAGACCCTCACCCCTCCCCCAAAAATGCAGTGATTTAATTTCATTCTGCTAGCCCCAGAATTAAACGTCTTACTGGGTTCAGGCACAACATACCTGTGGAAGAATGACATTGCAAAATCCTTGATGTCTAGTTTTATCACTTCTTAATTCTTGCTTAAGTGAAACAAAGTGCCTAAAGCAGACACATCATGTTTTGGACATTTGGACATCCACAGGTCATTCTCATTCAAAGGGTGATAACTATATCCCCCCTCCCCCCCCCATAACGTCATACCAGTACCATCAGTTTCCCTAGCACAAGGCAGTCACTGTAAACAACTAACCATCAACCTCCTTCCTCTACTTAAAGGCAACCACTAAAAGGATTTAGTGCTGAAAATGAAAGCGTAATATTTTCTAGACGGTATCCAAACATATATACCGCCCTCACTGCTTAGTCATCCCTTATTTGTAGACATGTACACGTCTGTTAACCGAGGTACATACATATAATAACTATCAACTGTGGCGATGTCATAATGACGATGTCATAACAATCACAAGATGCAGCCTTGACATTCTTGCCCAAAATTAGGAATGATAGGGCCACCACACATACATTCTAAAAACACCCACTTTCAAAATATGCTCCATTGTCTTGCATCTTTCCACAACAAAAGACACCCATGACTGTCACAACACTGGTAATGCTTATATGTGAAGCATAATGCAAAGGAAAATGGATGATTGCAACAGCACCCAAAAAAAAGTCATATCAATGCATGACAGTCTGAAATTATTTTTTCAAAAACATTAAATCTGGTCTCAAAATTCTGGGTTTCCTACTATCTGATGTCAACAACAAATGCAGTCATAACATGTAGATCAAATGTTGTGTATGACTTCGGACATCATCAACCTTTTAAAATCTTACGACAAATAAAATGGCACTCCCTCAAGAAAAAAAATGAAATAAATAACACACACACACACATACACACCTTATCTAGTGTTCAGTTTCATTGTTCCATTTATTGAAATCTCTATCAAGTCAATACTGAAAACAAAAGTATTGGGACATCTCTTTAAGCAGGCTATAAGGTACCGGTACATACATTTGTATGAAAAATAATTTCAATTTCAATCGCCTAACTGGACATTCTCTGTAGAATACTACTGCACTGAACTTTAAGAGAAAAGCTGACTAATGATTGAATTACTATTGGCATTCCAAACAAACACATACACACACTCACACACACACACACACAAACATACACACTGCAGGGAGAAATGGAGTTTACTGGATATCCATACCCAGGTGAAATGTTTTGTCAATGGAAGTTATGATAACAGGGTATGTATACACCAGGGTTCTAGTCACCAGGAGGGGTGACTGGGCCTTTGTGGATTATGAAAACACATCCGGAGATTACGCTGCACATTGTATCTGTCTAGCAGCAGACAACTCTTCATGATCGGTTATTAAAGGGTCGTCCTCTCTTTACCGTACAAAGTCAGTGAACCAATTGCCATTTAATTTATAGTGCCTGTACAAAATGTATGCAATGATGGTGTGTGCAATTTTGGGCTGTGGTTGCAGGTGAATCATCGAAATGCTCTCTACAGACAATACCAGTCAACAGACAAATAACCACTTCACACCTACAGACTGGAGGACATGCTCGAAATCAAATGTGTGTTTATGTGTTGTCGTTTTTTTAAAGAAATCAACGCACAAGATGAACACTGTAGGCCTACATGCTGACATCAGTAACCATTGAGGGCGAGTCCTGAGTATACTCGGGCAACTGTCTATGGGAAATGCGTGTACATAGCAAAGTCAGCCCGTCCTCAACGAGTTATTTAACACTGTCCGTACTGAAACTGCTTCACAATGAATAGAGGACCATTTCTTGTAAATTAGCCAACTCTTTAGTTTTGACAAGTTCAAAGATATTAATACTTTGTATCTTGTATGTGAAGTACGCATTAGAAGGGTGTCTTTACATGTATTTGAAAGGGAAACAAGAAAACCAACTGGGTACATCTGTCTAGCACAGTCTGCATAGGCTTATATTTATAATGGTGTGGGCTTTTGCCAACTACAGTATATGGTGTGGGTTTGAGCAATTAATCCATGAATTTGCGCTTATCACAATACATGTTAACTTTTCAGGTTGACACATTTAATGATGGTCGAACAGTTCAGTGAAAGGTTACTTAAGATACCCTACAGCATACATTTTTTGTGTAAACTTAATGAAAATTTACATTACTGACATAAATTGAAGGCTTCATTTCACAAATATATCTACTTCTGTACGATATGAACATATTATCGACTTTCTTCATTTATCTGTTTCACTATTCCTGTAAAACACTCTACACCAGTACTCTGAAGATACATAAAGTGGCAATAGTGATTACCGGAATGTGATACTTAAGCATTATAACCAATTTGTCACATCCCTTAAATTCAGGACTGTTTCCAATTACTCAGAGGTGTGAAAAATGCCCTGAGCATCCCACGCAACAGGTTTTCTTGTCTGCTACTTGGTGAGAAGTGAAATATATATGTGGGCGAGGACGCCATGCCTTGTGACGGGTGACTGCAGGAACATAATGACATCTTACGGACTTGAACCAACGGCCAATCAAGCATGTACATTTGTACCAGAAAACTAGCTCTGTGGTCTCAGTCACATTCATATTGCTAAACGCTGTACATTCAACAACAAATATGATCAGATCATCACTTCAGAAGTAGGTTGAGGAAAAGGTGGGACATGGATGACATGTCAGTTGTGGTCACACACACAGTATTTCAGAATAGAGAAATGCTTTTGTTCAAAACAAAACCAAAACCAAAAACAAGAACATCACTAGATCTTTAAATGGGTCTTCTAGAAGCAGTTTTGAGAGCACTTCACTTTCAGATGAACATTAAAAAACATCCCTCTTGGGTTGCATGATGCTTTGCATGTGTGTCCTATCAAGGAATCCAAACATAATACAATCTTTACAAGCAGATAATTTCCTGGACAGTTGTCATGTTTTGATACACATTCAAAATCTGGCAACATGATGGCTGCATATTGTGATAGATCTGACATTAAAAATGTACCGACAGTCCATACAAAAGTGTACCTCATATTACTGCACCAACAACAATTTCAAAATGAGCCAAATAAAGACGTGTGCTTTCATACATCTTCATTCTTCTTCATGCAGAGGGAAAGGTATCCTTTGTCTGCACTACGACAGTAACCTTTCATTAGACAAACAGAATTGCAAATATTTAAAAGCAGGATGGCAACTGATATCTCAGTTGACATTAAATGGTATCAAACACACTTCAGTGCTTCCGGCACTCATCCTGATGCATCACAGAGATTTTTCATTCTTCTTCTTCCTCTTCGGCTTTTCCGTCATCATTTTCAACCACAATGTCACGGGTAGTCACGGAAATAATTAAGTTTGCAAAATGCCTGGTTACTTTTTAGAAAAGGCTATCATCTCTCAATTTATGAGTGACATTGACAGCGGCGTGCTGAGCACGACGGAAATACGCAGGGCCGACGTCCATCTCAACTTTTGTCAAACACAGGAAAAGAATTTGAAAGAGGATGGCACAGCAGTCTATTCAAGATATGTTGATGAAGAAATGAGTAACGGTGCCCAGAAACAAATAAGAACAGGACAATATTGAGGGGGTTTTTTTTTTCCCCTTTTAGACATGTATACCCCATTTTTACACAAATTTGAGCCCAGGAACACTCCTGCAGTGCTTCGACTTATGCCCCTCTGAATTTGTTCAATATAGAGAATCACCACTCGCCGAGACCACACGCAAAGTGGATGAGAGGGGCATTAAAATGTCACGCCCCTGCACATGCGCATGAACTTCTAAACATGTATAACTGTATTCACAGAGCGCAGCATCACATACTAGTACCACTTCTGGAGCCCTACTTTAAATTATTGCTGACCATTTAAATACAGAGTTTACATTCTTTCAAAAGTACTCCTGAACCTGGCCTCGAGCCTTGTACTATACAATTGCTTGCATCCAGAGAAACAAAGAGGGATGAAATAATATCCTCAAGGCATGAATGAGGCAGCCAAGAATAACAAATTGATCCCAAGATTTAAAATGAATGTGTTCTCTCATTGTCATGCAGGAAGTGAAATATTACAGCTAGGCAGCAAGTAAATTGTACACATATACAAGAATCTATCACATGTAAAGAATGTGTTTTGTGATCAATGTGATCCATCCTGTTTACCCCTTAAACAAATGTTCCCCGTTAATGACTCTATCAGTCACAAACTGTCGCTTCTCATTCACACTCTCATTATGCTTCCTGCATTGAGCATTAACACTCCTTTGTCACCTGAACTACATACAGCAAAGAAGTATAAACAAACGCAAAATGGTTGCGATGATCTCTCATTTTGCCAAAGATTAAACTGTCTTACCTACCAACATTCATGTCACACTAAAACATGACAATACATCAACATTAAAGCTTTACACTTATTGATGTACTCTTGAAGTTTGTTGTACATAGATGTAAATCTGAACAAAATTCAGGGCACACATCACATTCCTGCCATATGATGAACTGTGGTACTCGATATGATATCTCAAAAGCATGTATTCTATAATTCTACAAAGGTAAGCCATCCAGAGAGCTGGAAAAAATTCTGTCCCTCCACTCCCCCCCCCCCCCCCCCGAATTATTACAAGTTTTACTCAATGCAGTGAGTCTTACCTTCTGCAATAATCTGCCATCAAAAAATTCTATCAATATGATACCTGATCTAAAAGCATCGATATGCTATATTACAGAAAGATTTACATTGTATGTCAACCAAACATTTGACCAACAGTATCTAAACATCACAGTAGTCTTTCATGTAAAGCCGCAAAGGTATGTAAGCGAGGTTCTTGCGGGTATGCAGATCAGTAGCTTGCAGGCATGCTCCAGCCACAAGTGTCCTTACATGATGAACAGAATACAGCATGCCAAGCACCAGTGCTACTTGTGCAAGTGATGAGTCACACTCTCTGCGCATGAATTATTGCAAAATAGGAGGCGGTACACACCAAGGAATGTCACAATAAACATTTGTAAGAAAAATGAAATGACGAAGAAATTAGGTAAACATTAAACAAAAAAGATGAAACATCTTGCTTCACATACACATACACTCTTATAATGTATGCATAGTCTTGTCAGTGAGGACATAGACGCATTCACATTAATTGCCAAATAGACATTTTGTACTTTACTGACCTATAGATATATGGCTAAAGAGTTGTCAAGAGCACAAAAATGGATTAATGATAGGGGTGACTAGGTGATGTAGCGCATGGGGTTTGTAGCACATGAGTACCTAAAGTACCTACACCTACAGGGTATACAACACAAATCGTTTTGTCTTATTGGCGATGACCTAGAAAATGCAGCTGAAAATAACAAAGACCATATATACAATGTACAGTAGGGCTTGGGGCCAAAGCGGCAAAGGCTGGGCCCAAGGCCGGACCCAAGGCCTCAGCCCGAGGCCCGAGGCCAGGCCCAAGGCCAGGGGCCCAAGGCCAGTCATGAGTGACTTTTGTATTATCAGAGATCATATATAAATATTATAAAATATCATTGGCTCTGAGTTTAAGTACTTTCCTATGATCCATATAGAAGGGTTTCTAGTTACTTCAAATTCCACAGCACCACATCACACAAGAATGACATGAAATATTGAATAGCTTATTTTCAATCACTCACAAAAATACGAACCAAATCCATGGTTGGGAAGTACTGATGTCAACATTGATTTTCAAGTCGTTGCTCAAAACAACTTACTTTTCGAAAGCAATTGCGGTGTACGTTGCCTGCATTGGCCTGCACAATCTGAAACTGAATAGCCAGCCAGCTCATTATTTATGTGACATATACATCACTCAGTTCAAGCAAAGTTACTACTGAGAGCCCAAAATCATTGTAGAATCTACAATGTGGCAGGTCTAATGCAATGTAAAATCTGAAAGTTTCATGATCCTGGCAGTTATTAGAACTTTTAGAAGTCACTGCAAGAAGAGTTAGGATCAATAGTCTAGATCTAGCACCTGGTTATTTATCAGAATTGATTACATACCTGGTTAACATACCAGGGCCCCGTTTCATAAAAGATGTTAGGATGTCAACTCTTGCTGGAATGGCAACTTCCAAAAGCAACAACCAATCAGGAAGCTTGATTCTTGTTCTTACCATGACAATTGCCATTCCAGCAAGGGTTGCTATCGTATCAACTTTTTATGAAATGGGGCCCTGGTTGTGGGCATTAAAGTTATACAGAACTTATTTGCCCCTCTGCTGCTCCATTGTCTGGATACAGTAACTAGCACACTTTTGTTTTCTGTGCTGTGCGGTTTTAGTGAGAACATGGGCATAAGAATTGTTGTTCGGGGTTGTATTTGTCCTTTTTTGACTTCCATGCTTTCTCCAAGTTGGATTTGAAAGAGTTGAGTGATGTACTGTTTACCACATAATCCGGGAGATTATTCCATTCCGTGATGATACGCTGTGAAAAGACATTTGATCGTTTTTTAGTTTTGCATCTGTTCTTCGTTACCTTGAACTTGTGCCCTCTAGTCCTGTTGTCAGTTCTCAAGTTAAAAAACTTGCTTAGTCTCATGTCTTCCAGCCCATTCATAATATTGAACGTTTGGATAAGATCTGTTCTGTGTCTGCGGTAACTTAATCAAGGTAATTTCAGTTGATATCAATGAAACACACTCAAGTCATATTCTCTTAATTTACGAAGTACACACGGACTTTATTGAAGACTTACCTTTTTTCAGAAGCCTTTGATTAATTTGTTATCTATTTTTCGTGTGTCTAAAAATCAGTGACAATGTCAGGAGCTCAGTGTTACATCACAGCGCAGTAGAGTTTATTTACATAGTAGCTGCACTAGTCTATACAAATTTGTCTAATTATTTATATTATTTATTGCGTTGTGTATTGCCTTATATTAGTTTTAGTAGACTAGATCTAACGTTAGTGGTAAAAAAGTGGTATTGGATTGGCAAGTGAAGTCAAGTGTAAATTTACACTAAATTTACAACTTTTTCAAGGAGAGCATTTATTGCTTTGGTCATATCCGAACACAGTGCTCTTACAGCTGTAGCTCTTTGCAGCATGCAGTGTGTACGAGTATGGTTCTGGAAACCGTACATTTATCAATAGGGTCTTATTAGAGGCATACCACTGCAGCGTAAATAGCAGCAGGCCGGGCGGGTAGCCAGCCAGCCAGCATGTGCTGTGAAACACCCGAGCCGGGTAGCTGTTTCGCCAGCTGTATGTACCCGACCTCAGCCCAGCGATGCACAACGGGCGCTTCCATACAGATGACGTCTGCAGCGCAAATAAATATTTCAAAATGCCAGTAAAGTAATACTTACACGACAATTCTGGATAAAAGATAGGCCACCATTATGAAGCTTTGCACGACGTGTCTAAGTAATCCTGCCTAAACGTCTGGTACTTATTTCGGTGTGTCGGGAATTACGACAGAGGCTGCCAAGCACTTTGTTTTTTTCAAATCGGAGAACGTTCGTTAGCTTCTTGTCGAAGCCATCTTGATCCGCTGTCTCTGTTGTTGACCGGTTTGCGCATGCTCAATGTCATTATCTATCTTTTTCGTTTGCGTCTCCACTGTTTACATGCTGCTGCCATGCGAAGTTGCCAACCTACGCTTCAGGAATTTAGATTACATTAGAGTACATTTGAGTCAAACTTCCTCTGGATACGTTTACACACCAGTTATGCAGTCCACTAGTAAAACATAAAACTGAAGTCCATGGATAGCTTACTCAATCAACAAAAATCCGGGGGTGAATCCACACAATCCTTGTCCCCAACACTTTTTGTGTGGGGGTTGTGTATCCAAGAACTTGTTAGGTTTTCTCAGTTGTAAACCCAGCAGAACGAAAATGAGTTTACCTATCATTGTTTTACCATGTTTGGTTTGAAAAAGTTTCGATAATTTCATGTATGTTTCTTTGTTTGTTTATCGGCCTGCTTCATACATCTATTTTATTTTTTTTTTATTTTTTATTGGTAGTCACGTACTTCACCGGCATTGTTCTTGTTGTAGTTTTTGTATGATAAATGATTTTGTTTGCTTGCCTTGTTTTGTTGTTGTTGTTGTTGTTGTTGTTGTTGTTGTTGTTGTTGTTGTTGTTTTGCGTGTGTGTGTGTGTGTGTGTGTGTGTGTTTGTTTGTTTGTTTTTGTTTTTCTGGGGATCGAGATTAACATATTCTGTTGAGTTTGTCTTCTTACATTGCTTTTCAGCGATTTTATAATCTTAAATATGGAGGTTGACAGGATTTTTAAGGTTTGTAAGTTTCTTTTTTTTTATAGATTAAATCATATCTCTTATCGGGCTAGCACATCAGTCATGGGGGAATTAAAATATCTTTGATCCCCAGCTCCCAAAAGTTTTCTGAATTAGTGTCAATCAAGCTACAGTTTGTGGTCTAAAAGATGTACTGTGGCATCTTCACTAACTTCTAGAAGTTCACTCAAAAATTTGTATACACTCTTGGATGTAGTAATGTTTCCACAGATTATTTCAGGGGTGTAACTGCTCTTTAGTCTGGTCCATAATCGATTCGTGTGAAGAGTCATCTACATCCTTTCCAAAGATCTACAAAGATCTCTTCCAGTTTCGCTTATCTATATAACGCAACATTAATTTCAGACTATGCTGTAAATTCAGAACACCGTGGCAGGCGAAATAGATATAATAGGAATTATGATATGGATGGACGAATATCTTTTGAAATTATATTCAGAAAATGACCCGTGACGGAAAACATGATCACATAATTTTGTTAAATGACCGCGATCAAGTATTCACATATGAAATGAAGCATATAATCGGTTCTGCCTTAAAAAGACAACAACAACAACAACAAGTATCAACTTAAGACCAAAGGCAGGTTTTTCATCCAAGTTTGGAAAGTATCTAAAGAAAGAAGAAAAAAAAAGTTATTTATCTGCTGACTTAATCATGAGCGCATGCACATTGATTGATTAATCTGATAACCAGATAAATGAAATTATGATTTAATAGGCATGATGTGAACGCTCATTTATAGAGTTAGTAGCTTCATGGACTGCATGCGCCTCTTTTCTTTCATGCCGTATCCGACAGGTCACAACTACCAGGTATAGTCTGTCAAGAGATGGCGCGATTCACAATTACAATTTTTGTATCGTCTACTAGCGAAGTACACTCGAGCTGACTTTTCTTGAAGTACACTCGAGCTGACTTTTCTTGACGTACACTCATATGACTTAGCAAGGTAACTAGGCATTTGGATGAGATTGTAATTCACATTGTACATTCAGAGCGCTTTCATGCATACTTGTATGCCATTCAATATTAATCAATCCTTCGACAGTTTTTGTCCGGTGCGAAAAAAAAAATCAGTCAAGCTAGCAATCAATAAATCAGTCTCATGTAACATACAAAACAAAGTTCTCAGTTCATAAAAATCTAAGATTTCTTTGTTATCAAAGGTTGATGATAAAGTTTAAGTTTATTACGAACTAAATTTAAAGTTTTTGTACAAAGTATATATATTGATTAATTTTCTGATATAAATTCACTGGAGAACCATTTTCGACTAGTACTTGTATTAACTGTTGGTTCTCCATTTAGCGACGATTTTTTTTTCTCTTTCTCTTCCTCTCTCCCTCTCCATCTCTCTCTCTCTCTCTCTCTCTCTCTAACTCTATCAAGGTAAATATTACGATCATGTATGTGCTTCTTGTATTTATATTATCATACTCGCATCTCATGCAATGTAAATAAAAGGATTGTGTATGCATGTTTCTAACTTGTACATACACTGCAAAAAGTCCGGTGTTAAATAGTGAACACCGAGCTGGTGTTAAATTTTCGGTGCTCATTTATGGTGTTAGATTAACACCTCCGGGTGTCATTTCCAAATTTTAAACTGTTTTTTGAAGAGTTTCTTAGTAACTTCACTTCTTGTTGATTTTTAATTTAAACAAGATGATCAAGAATTTTACATTAAAATACTAGATTTTTGAAAAAATGTGAAAATAAATTTACACCAAAGTAACACCAGCTGGTGTGGTCCCTTATTGAAGCTGGACTGGAGTGTTAAACCATTGATATCAACACCAACAAATATCAAATCAACACCATGTGGTGTCATTTTTGAATTAACACCAGTACAGTGTCAAAATAACACCAGGTACAGTGTCAAATTAACACCACGAAGTGTCAGGTGAACACTTTTCAACACCATCACAGTGCATTTTTAACACCTGTGGGTGTGGTCCTCTATTGAAGTTTGATCGGTGTTAGATTTAACACCCGTGGTGTTAAATCTAACACCGATGTTTTTACAGTGTATTATTTGTTTATTGTACTGTCATACTCGCATGTCGTGCAAAATATGTAACTTATGTCTTCATAATTATTCACATGTAAACATATTTTGTTGTTAATAAACCAAAACTCAAAGTCATACTTGTTTGTTTCATTTCATTTCATTTCATTTCATTTATTTCATTTCCAACAACATTTTCATACACAAAATAACACAACATCAATACAATGTCGTAACAAAGAAAAATACGTGAAGTTAACAATAATACGCATGAAAAAAAGCAAGAGAATATTGAATCAAAATTAAAGTTGTAGGAAATGGAGGAGACATGCTAAAAAGCTAAGCTTGTATTTTGCAGTCTCCTCGTGGACAAAAAGACTAAATAACATCGAAAGGCAATTAGCTGGACATAAACGGTGCACAACACATACATTGTTTGTTTGTTGGTTTGCGTTTTGTTTTTCCAAAATCTAGCCTGCAGATGCTAAAATGGTGGCTGCCATCTGCAATTTTTTCAACATTTATAATTTCATTTGGAAGTCTTCCACTGCATCGGAAAAGCATTACCAACCACATAGTAAGCCAAACTATATATGCTATACTTGGATCTGACGGTGAGAGATGACGGCAGTCGTATGGATATCTTTTACAATGCCTAATTTTTTTTAATCACCATCGAGATACATGAAATTGGCATACTAGTATGATTTCTCAGTTTTAGTTTATGTCGACAAAGTGCAAAATGTTCGGATTACATGATTGGAATGATTCAATTCATTCAGAAAACCTCATGAATTATATTCATAATTTATGTCTCTCCGGACACATCCTTTAATGACTAGCTAATTAATTTCCTGCTTTTGGCAATCAATTATTGCAAGCAGTCTTGCAGAGACAATATCAGTGATTTCACTAAGTCAATGATGGCGTGATCTTGAAAGGAATTTATTGTGTTCAGACGATTGAAAAGAAGCCTAAACACTCAAGGCAAAAAATATATATATAATCCAATATATAGATTAGAATCCAATCAATGCCTTCTCATTTGCGAATTTACATCGGGAGGCAATCAGAACTTCGGTGAGCAGTATTACCAGCTAATTTTCATGTGCTGCCAATGTTATTCATAAAATTCCGAATTAACATGAACTATTTGATACTTCTTCATGCATTTTATTACCTATGGGTTATGAAAACAACTTTATTCACCTTTAAGCTGATTATTAAGCTGAATGTGCCTTAAATTATTTCTTTGACATATTTTCCTTTTATCCTTTTATATGTAGACAGATAATCAACATCAGTGGAACCTCATGATGTGTGCATGTACAGTCACGAAACCAAATTTGATGAATTAAAAAATATATATTATTCATAACATTTCATGATTATATCTCCATTATGCTGTGAGGCGTGACTCCATTATCTTTACAGACTGGAATTATAAGTAAAACGCATGAAACACAATCAAAATTAATTCGGATAATAGTCTGCATTCTATCCAAGTAAATATCTTACTTCAGTTGATTTACTCTATATATGTATGAATGAATAAAATTAGTGCAAAGTATGCATCAAATCGTGACACGGTACAACATACACAGCGACCTCTATGGGCGAAGC